>NW_007246952.1:204534-328860 GCF_000164805.1 Carlito syrichta
TAGTCATCAGAGAAATGCAAATAAAAACCACATTGAGATACCACCTAACCCCAGTAAGAATGGCCATCATTAATAAAGCAAACAACAACAGATGCTGGCAAGAATGTGGAGAAAAAGGAAAGCTTGTACACTGCTGGTGGGAATGAAAACTAGTGCAACCTCTTTGGAAAACAGTGTGGTAATTTCTAAAAGAACGAGAGACTGACCTTCCATATGACCCAGCAATCCTCCTACTGGGAATATACCTAAAAGAACTCAAATCATCCTATAAAAAAGATACCTGCATACTCATGATAATTGCAGCACTATTTACAATAGCAAAAACCTGGAACCAACTGTGCTGCCCATCGAAACTGGACTGAATTTAAAAAATGTGGTACATATACGCAATGGAATATTATGTAGCCATAAAGAAGGACAAATATATGAACTTCACAGCAACTTGGATGGATTTAGAATCTATCACACTCAGTGATCTATCACAGAAACAAAGAACAGAGTACCACATGTTCTCACTCATAAGTGGATGCTAAACATTTACCATAATACTATAAGAAAATGATTGGCAGTAGAGGGATACTGCCAGGGTGTGTGAGGGAGCAGGGATACTACATCAGTAAGGGTACCTAATCTCAAACCAGGCAGACTGGGGACCAAAGGGAGACTCAAACTTTACCTATACAATGACCACTTGTAATCCTGAATTGTACCCCACAACTTTAAAATAAAAAAGTAACTGATTTTTTAAAAAGAAGATTAATAGACTGTCTGATAAGCAATTCAAAATAATATTCTTAAAGACCCAGTGTTCTATAAGAGAATACAGGTAGATAACTAAAAACAAAACAAAGCAGTAAAACAATACACAAACTAAATGCAAAGTTCAATAAATAATAGGAACCATAAAAAAAGAACTAAATGTAAATTCTGGAGCTAAAGAACTAAATGACTGACCGGGAAATTCCATAGAGAGCTTCAACAACAGTCTTGATCAAGCAGAAGAAACAATCAGAGAGCTTGACAACTGATCATTTGAAGTTATTCAGTCAGAGAACAAAAAGAAAAAAGAATGAAAAAGAGTAATGAAAGCCTACAGCAATTTTGGGGCACAATCAAGTTAACCTATATACACATTATGGGTATTCCAGGAGGAGCAAAAAAAGAGAAGGATCAAAAACTTATTTAAAGAATGAATGACAGAAAACTTCCCAAATGTGGGAAAGAAAATTAACTTCAGATCCATGAACCCCAAATAACTCCAAATAAATTAAATATAAAGATATATTCACCACATTGCATTATGATCAAACCCACAAAAGTCAAAGACAAAGAGAATTTTGAAAGCAGCAAGAGAAAAACAACTCATCACATACAAGAGAACCTGTATACAACGAAGACTAACAGTGGATTTCTCAGCAGCAGCCTTGCAGACCACTAGCAAGTGGAATGATATAGTCAAAATTCTTAAGGGGAATGACCTGTCGACCAAGAATACCTGTCAACCAAGAATACTAAGAAGGCTGTCCTTAAGAAATGAAGGTGATAAAGACTTTTCCAGACAAAACTCTGTGGTAGTTCATTACCATTGGATTCCCCTTATAAAGAATTCTAAAAGGAATACTTCAAGCTAAAAAAGTATGCTAATTAGTGACATAAGATAAATGATGGTTATAACTATCGCATAAATGAAGAGCAGAGACTCTGAGGAGTACACTGCCATTCTGTTATTAGAAAGTACCAGAGCCAAAGTTTGGTCCCAGCCTTGTGTGACTGTAGAGCCTGTGCCTAAATGGTACCATCTTGTATCCTATACCTCTGCTCAGAAGGCTCCTTCTATCAGAAATGCCCTTTCCTCTTATTAATTCACAGCAAACTTTTAACCATCTTTCAAGATCTATTTTGAATGCCACTTCTTCCATGAAGACTTTGTTGAAACACCCAAATAGAATTTATGCCTCTTTCATCTAACTCCCATAGCTACATGTGTACATCTTTATTTTAATGCTTAGCATCTCCTACCTCATATTTTAGTGCCTTGTAGACATTTTAAAATTTCTCTAAACTGAATCCTGAACTCAAGAAGTTCAATGTTATTGGGCATTCTAAGGCTATATTGTTCATTTTTTGTCCATGATGTAAAGCACTTGTTACCAGACCTCAATCTTCACATCTAAATACAGCATCAAAAATATATTTTTTCAAATCTAACTTTTCTTCTTCATTTCTACTATGGTTTCTCACATTCAGGTCATCAAAATGTCTCTCCTGGACCACTGCAACTTTTCTTGACCCATTCTTAAATGTATCTTCTGCCAGAGCAATCAGTTCTCATTGGTGGCTTCCATTAGCTAATATAATGTACTATAAACTCTTTAGCCTGGTATAGAAGACTCGGTGATAGAGACCACACCTACCTCTTATATCCAGCCTGCATTTATTTGTCTCCTTTATGCACTAGAAATACTGTACACACCATGCAAGTTTTCACACTCCTGTGCCTTTCTGTGGCTATTTTGTCTTTCTGAAATTTCTTTCCCATCTTCCTTTGTTAACCCTTATGTCAAGACTCATCTTGGGCAAGATGACCTTCAAGAAGCATTCCGAATTCCACTTTGGGCTAGCTGCTCTTCTTCCTTTCTCTCA
The DNA here is from genome assembly GCF_000164805.1 of Carlito syrichta. Lineage (NCBI taxonomy): Eukaryota > Metazoa > Chordata > Mammalia > Primates > Tarsiidae > Carlito > Carlito syrichta. The sequence goes on from NW_007246952.1 coordinate 207,178, forward strand.
TGATATATTTATATCTTATCATGCTCAGATGCAGATGTCTCTTAATTGTACCATGTTAATGAGCCGTACCTATTTATGTGTTAGTGTCATTCATCTGTGTGCACACTTACGGGGGTCAGGAACCATGCCTTGGTCATCTTTGTCTTCCTTGCAGTTAGGTCAGCATATATGTATATTATGTATTCAAATGTAGTTGTTTGTTGAATCAATTTAAAAATCAATTATTATATTACATCTTAATACAGTGATACCACAAGTGCCTATTGAAGTTCATATATTGCCTGTATTAAATGATTCATCTTGCTATGTTTTTCTGCAGTCTATCTGGTGTCATTTCACACTGTGATGAGAATACTTGCCTATATAAGCTTCTCTCCCAATATTTATTGAAAGTCTTTCTAATAGAGGACTCTAGATACAAATCATAAAAACAACATAGCTACAATAGCATTAGAATAAGACTACAATGATTCTGAGTGAATCTTACAAGGGTACCTCTGTCAGTAAATTTTGTGAATTTTATAATGTAGGAACAACACTTGTTTTGACTAATTTAATTATTTTTATCCCATTTCTGATTCTTAGTATATTCTAGAGATGTGACTCCAGGATTCAGATAAAAGAGCCAGAACCAACTGAGATACACAGTGCATTATTCTGCTCTTTTTTTGAGTATGGTCATTTTAGTTTGGCCAGGACTATTCTGGACATACATTCTTTGCATTCATGCTTTTTATCCCATTTGATCCCCAGAAGATCCTTTTGCCACTGCTATATTATCTGAATTTTACAGATAATAAGAGACACACAAAGGTTAATGGGTACATCTAGGGTCACCAGTCAGTAAGTAACTGAGTTATGCTGTAAATCAGATGTCTTCATTCAAAATCCAGTATTCTTTCCTATCTCCCATACTTTGCTCCTTATTATTTACCTGTGGGAAAATTGCATTTATCTAAATCAATGTTTTTTTTCCCCAAACTGCAGCTTGAAAACCACTAGTTGGTCATAAAATCAATGTAGTAGGTGCAAACCAGCATTCTTAAAAATAATGGAATGGAATAGAATGGAGTGGAATGGGATTGGATAGGATAGGAGGGGATAGGATAGGATAGGATAGGATAGGATAGGATAGGATAGGATAGGATAGAAATATGAAATGTTAGAGTGAGTATTGTTTTATAAAACTTTTATCTCGGATCACAAAATAAATTATTTTTTGTACAGTGAATCATAGTTTTTTTAAAGAAAGAAAACCTCTTCTTTTAAGCACTTAGTTTAAAATTGAAGTTGCCATAGTGACCCTTTCCTTGTCAAAACCATTAACATGTCTTAGCACCCATCTCCTTTGACCCCTTAGTGGAATTTCATACCTTCTTCTGCTTTTACCATCACAAAATGCTTATCTCCCCTGATTTCTGAGCCCTTTCCTTATCCTGGTTCTTCCACCTCTCCGACAGTCCTCATCATAACATCTAAAACATTGATATTCCCTAGAGTTCTCCAGTATCCTCTTCTTCCTGCTATATCTCCTTAGCATAAAACCAGCTTCAGCCATCATCTAAAAGTCATTGATCCCTGGATCAATGCATTTCACCCTCACTTTTCTCCCAAGCTCTAGACTCATTAACTATCTACTGAACATCTCCTCCTAGATGTCCATGAGTCTCTCGGAATCAACAAGTTCACAGAAATTCATTATTGTCCCTCCAAGTCTCTCCCCCTTCTATCAGTGAGGGCCACTTCTGTTCCCCCAGCCACCAAAGCTAATAACCTGCAAGTCCTTCTAGACTCCTCTCTGTCTCTCATGCCTCGACATCTAATCAATTGTCACATCCTGTCAATTCTGCCTCCCCTATACCTCTTGAAATCGTCTGCTCTGCCACTTCCTTAGTTCACAGTCTCATTGTCGCTCATTGAACTACTCCCTCCATTATTGCCCGCCTCCAGTCAATCTTTCACATTGTTGCCACGATTTCAGAAATGCACATCTTACTAGGTTGGTTCTCTAGGTGAATCATCAGAGTTCGTTTCAGTGTGACTGACTAAGACGCATGCTTCTCAGCATTCTTCTACCTGCATTCTTCTCACTTTTACCTCCTTGCCTCAGCCCTTCTCCCCGACCCCTTTCTCCTGTGTCCTCAGGTTCCTCTCTCTGTGCTGCTGCTGACACACCAGGCTCCCTTGACCTTCTCGATGAATGCACACACACTTTCCTTAGCCTGACTGCCCCTCTTCTTCCTTACCCTTCTTCACCCGCCAAAATTCTATTTCAGGTGTAATCCTACTACTGCCTCCTGGTAGTTTTCTCTGCCTCAGATTTATCTCCTGTGTACATACTCCTGGGTGCGCCCATAGCTTTAGGACATTCACTAAATGCTTTCTACCTCTCAGATCATGCTGGATTATAATTGATGATTTGCATTTCAGATTCCAGCTCTCGACTGTGAACATCTCAAGAGCGAGAATTATGTCTTACCCACTTTCCTATGCCTAAGGCATTGGCATATAGTAGGTGTTCAATAATGTTTGTAAAAATAAATGAAGTCTCAGTTCTGCCATTTACTAGCTGTTACTTTGAGCAACTCCCTTAACCTCTTAAGCTTCATTTTTTCCCTCTGTAAGTGGATAGAAACTAATGGTTATTGAGTGCTTCTAAGCATTGGGCCCGACACTGTGTGTCTTTACATATGTTAAATAATATTCACCACAAACCTCAGAAATGGAAATGATTCCCCATCTTACAAGTAAGGAAAAGGATACTGAAAGAAAGAAAGCAAATTGTCTGTAGTTGAATAGCTGGTGGGGGTTAGAGCCAAAATTTGAACTTAAGTCAGTCTGACTCCAGAGCTCTTTCCTCTACACCATGCTGCCAATATAATGGAGAACAGACTATTGACCTCGCTGGGATTAAATGTGATAATGTATGTGAAAACACTTTGTAAACTGTTAAATGCCATCAAAATGTGAGATGGTATTATTGTCATTAAGATCTGCCATGGTCTGCATATCATGGTCAGAATTTTCAGTAACTGATATTGGAAATCATTCAGTTATATCTGGCTGCAAAGGCCTATGGGAATAAGACACCTCTCTGGGGCTATTTCTACAGAACACTTGCTCCCCTGCTTGTACATAAATAGCAGCGATGTAACAAGGTACCCAGTGGAGCGCAAGGATGCGGTGTGCCCAGGGAGAAACAACGATGGGTGTGCTTGTCAGTTACAGGTTACAACACCCGCAAACGTCCTGGTGACACCATTGTGTTTTAGAATCTTTAGGCGGCTTTGTTGTTGCAACATCCCATTTAGAATCTTGGCGTTGTGCTTTGGGTCACGAACTGCACTGCTTTTAGCTGCTGCCACCAGTTTGTGAATCATCCTGTTTACAATCTCTCGGATGCTATCTGGGTGGTTTGCCTGCAGAACGGCAGTGATATATGGCATTGCCTGCATCAGGGAGGCAACAGGAAACTGCCACAAGAGGCAAGATCCACAGTCAAAACATGTTGCACTTAGCTGGTTATTTAGTCACCCAAAGCCATCAGGTGGGTCCTGAAAGGATAGCTAGCAAGGGCAGGTGACAGTCATTGGCCTCTGGTCACGAGAGTTACTTTCTCCCATTGATGGCAAGGGTGGTGGATATGCAGCCTTGTATTTTTACTGACTGGGTAAACTACCTGGGCCATGGAAGTTTAACTCCATAATGTTCCCTTTCATTGTATGAACACTACTTGATTCTATCTAACACCATTGTTTATTAATGTCTCTTGCTTTATTATTGCTCCTAGAAAACATGCTTTACCTAATCGGGACAAACCATGGCCATGTCTATAATTTAATGTCCACTGACCCCAGTTTGTGGCATTTCTTCAAGCATATTTTCCCTGGGTCTGTAAACCCATACTTGTGACTTGTGCCTCTCCAATGTACTTTTCCAAACTCAGTTCATTTCTTCTCAAGTTAATTTTAAAAACGGGAAAGGGTTTTACAATGATGCAATAAAAAGGCTGTGAAGAGAGATTCCACTGGATATGGAATCAAATCTGGAAAAAGTTTGCCTTGTTTCTTAGAAACTATGCAACATGATTTCCTATAACGGGTAACAACTAATTCAACCCTGTGTACCAAGCAAATGTCTTCCAATATTATCCCTTCAGAGATAGCTTCTTCTGAATATTCTCAGCTTTGTCCCAGAAATGGTAGCCCATGATCAGTTATAGAGTGTGATAAGTAGGACTGAATCTGACTGATCTTAAATATTGCCAGTTCGCTCTGGAAAATTCCTAATTTACTAAGGAATGCTAAGAGGGTTACAAGTAGATAATTAGTCATCCTGGTTCATCAACAATGTGTTTAGGTACCAACTTGTTTTAAATTTATTTTGGGGCAGAGACAGGCAGCAACCTCCTTGCCTCTCTTTTCCTAGGAGATGGTAGATTATGGACCCCCTGCAGGCCAAGGACCCCCTTGCAGAATTGTCAGAGGAAATCAAATCAAGTGGTAGAACATACCTAATTGTTATAGTTTTCATCCTAAGAACTTAGCATCCTGGCTTGCAGGACCTCTGTTTTTACTATGGAGATGGCTGTGTTACATGTTGCCATTTTAAAGATGGCAGGAGCGAGGCCTGAAACACAGAGTGAATTTCCATAGGCTAAGCAGTTCATAAGAGTAGGAATAGAACCTAATGCTCTTAATTCCCTGTTCTAGCTCTCTACGCTGGCCCAGGTTGTTTCCAAACACACTAGAAGAAGTAAACATATATGGTTCTCTGGTCTTTTCGCCTCCATCTTTGATAACAATTTCTGTTGTTTGGGGAGCTAAGGGCATCTGGAAGGAACCAAAGCTTGTAAACGCGGGACCTGAGCTGTGCCCCAGAGATGCTGTAACTGCACAGGTAACAGTACTGAGTTGAAGCTAATAGCCCAGCATGGCTCACGGCAGTGTTCTGAGCTTACCTACAGATTCACTGTGGTATTAACTTATGGAAATGACAGATTCACTGTAGCTCAGCTTAATAAAATAACATTTATGGGAATATATGCACAATTAGAGCCCATTCGGGTCATAAATACACTCTAGTCAATGTTGCATCATACACATTCTGCTACTTTTGGATACTGCTGTTCTTTGGAGATTGATAAGAGCCCTGGAAGATAAAGAGCAGCTGGGATACAGGGAAGATGTCCTAAACGGGCTTAGGAGATGTTTCCCAGTTCCTAGGAGATAAATCTATTCATGTTCCATTGCTCTTAATATCTCTGTCATGAGTGCCTAAATTGTGTCACGGTCTGCTGGTTCATGAGCATGGTCACTGGAGACAGTAGGTGCAGTTGAACTTGGCCACGGAAACACTCACTTTTCACCTGTGTGATCCTGCGCATGTTTCTCTTCTTCCTGGGCCTCCCTTTCTTCATCTCTAAAATCTGGGAATTGGGTTGATCGTCTCTGAAAGGCTAGAATTAGAAGTCTGTGTCTTTGGAGTCATTTACTCCACAATCTTGGATGAAAGCAAAGCATTTAGTCAGCATGATTTGGAAGAATCATCTCTGGATTTCACAGCACCGAACTCCACCTGACCCCTATCTCTCCTCCCACCTCTGATAGCAGATATTGCCTAGAACTGCCTGAAGCCACTAGTTCCCAGACGTGGTTTGCAGGAGGTGTGGGATGGCATTCTCAAAGTCTTGCCTCTCTTGAAAATGTCTGTGGTAGTCTTCTACGGGGGCTCCACACAACGGCCATGAGCATGAAATTACGACTGAGGCAAACAGTTGATTGATGACTTGATTCTGCGGAGTAACTTACCAGATGGTTTTAGAGCTGTGTAGACGTGGCTGGGGTCAACAGTGTTAAAAGCATTTGTGTAGGCAATCCCAGCTTCAGTCAGTGTCACAGTGACCAGCTGGGAAGTGGAAAATGTAACCAAACAATGGGCTGCTTTCTTTTCATCAAGCCAAATAGCCAGTTTAACTGATTTTTCTTTCCCCACTGACTTAATTGTTTTTGCAACCGATGTGACTCACTTCACAGATTGTTTCCAATCATGCAGACACAGCTCAAGTTGCTGAGTGTTGTGGTTACTGTTCCCGCTATCCCAGAGAGGTGGGAGTGGAGAAGTCCGGTGACTCACCACTTACTACCCGCCGTGTGATGGTGCTTTGTCACATCGTCCTTCTGGGTACAGAACACTTTGCGGCAGACATGGAAATAAACAGATGCTGTGAGATGGTAACACAAACACACACTCACCATATCAAGAAAGCACGGTTGGGACACCATAAAACTCAAATGGCTAGGCATCTTGAAATTTTGTAAATAGCCATTAACCCAGGACAAATCAGGTCCATTAATAAAGACAAATGCCAATTTCATTGATTTGCCTGTCTTACAGTTCACTTGTTTCTCTCCTTGGTATGACAAACACTACTTCCAGTCATCCTGCACTCTCTAACAGAGAGGCTGGAAGCTGGGACTGGCCTGAATGAGTTCTTTGGAGCCCAAACCAGAAAACTCCTCACCCAACCCTGGGGAAGAGGGGTGGGAGTGGAGTCAAAAGATGAGTTGGGCACAACAACTGGTCAGTAAGTCATAGAAGCCTATCTCAAAGGGACCTCAGTGCAAGGAAGGCCTGAAATAGTTACATGGTGTCAGGGTCCATGAGTACCAAGACACAGGGGAGCCTAGAAATAGGGAACCATGTTTTGAAGTCCCAAACAGCCAGCTGTGGATGGTGGCAAATTTTCAATGAGCTCCTGGGCTTCTAGCTGAGGTGAGGATGGGGGGCTAGTCCTAAGATATCAGAGATGAGGCATGGCACTATCATTTTGTAAAACCCTTTTGACCAAACTGTTCCTACTGAAGCTGAACATACCCCACACCCAATGATTCTAGCAATTTCACTCCCAAATATATAGCAATGCATGCATATAGACACCAAAAGACCATTACAGTGATTAAAACAGCATTATTTACATAACCCAAGTCTGTCAACAATGAAGTAGATCATTGTGATTTACTTACAAGTAGGATAGTATACAGCAATGAAAAAGACAAACTACTGCTTACAATATATATTATTAAGCAAAAAGAGGTTGATTCAACACAATGCATTGTGTATGGTTCCATTTATAGAAGAGTCTGAGGCAGCCAAAATGACTCTGTGGTGATTGAAGTCTAGTGACTGCTTTTGGAGAAGAAGGTGGGAGTTAGTGGCGGGAATGGAGCCTAAGGGAAGCTTCTGGAGTGCTGGGGATTTTCTATTTCTTAATCTGGGTGGGAGTTATGCTGGTGTGTTTACTTCTTGAAGATAGTATAATTAAATAAATATATTCATATAAACTTTAGGCAGGTTATAAAAAGCGAGGCAGGCAAAGTAGGTGCCAGGGTCTAGAAATCTTCTGGCAACAGGTGCGCTTGTCATAGGAAAAGGCCTGCTAGTACGTACTTAAGAGTTGTGTAGGTTTTGTTTTGCCTGGTGTCTGAGGGCATTCAGTTGGTGTGATTGTTTCAGAAACTGGCTAAGAAACTAAAGACTGGGAGGCGAACAATCTGTATGCCCATGCCCTTAACCTAGAGAGAAATGTCCAGAAAGGTGTGGTGGTGGCATGGGGGTGAAGGTGAAGGCCCATACTTGGGGGAGTAGCAAGAGTATGAAGGAGGGTAGAGGCAGAGAGAGCAGGAACCACGGGCTTCTCACATTTGGACTCTGAAACCACCATCTGATACAATACCCCTCAGATGCACCCATGCTAATCACCACCAGCTGACACCCCCAGCCACATCTGCACCACCCCAGCTATCACTGCCCACCATCGCCTACACCTGCCTTCCCCACCCGCCAGCCCTTGCCACCTGTCTGCCTGCCACTTTCAGTCCTCACGCTAAATCAATAACAAAGACCTCTGAGGGCTGGCGAGCTTCTCTGCTGGCGCCCTCTCCCCTTAAAACCACTGCCCCTCCTCCCTTCTCCAAGCCTGATCCATCTGCCCAAGTTCAGATCTGCTTTGGCAGGACTGGCAGGCTGGCTCTCCTTGCAGACAGCATGGCTCTGCCTGGCCTTAGCAGCTGCCGACGCTGCAGTTTAAGAATCACCGTGTCTGAAGAAAGTCCATTAAAAGACAGTAACAATGTATATTGTGCAGTGACCCTGGGGGCACCCAATTCCACCTTGTTAATGATCTTTTTGAAACAGCCAAAGCGATGGAGGGAGACATGGTTTGGAGGTCCCCAGGACTGTGTAGTAAGGACAGAGCTGCATTTGCTATGTTTAGGCAACATTCAGGAATCGCTTTCATGCTAATGAGGGCAGGTCCTCAGAGACCCACTCAGCCAATTAAAATGCTCTTCAGGAGTGTGCGGAACGTCCAGTCACTGGGCAGATCTGCAAATGTTTAGCCTGGCGAGGAGAAAGCTAAAGATCTAGTCATCTGTTCCATGTTGAGGAACGAATGTTCTAACAGCTGGTCTCATTGTTGTTTCTTCCCTGAGTCAGGACACTGAGGTGAAAGGTTACAGACTCAAAACACACCAACTGCCTTAACAAAGGTGATACCCAATACCCTGTAACCCAGCTATGACGCTATCCATTGCCTGCTCGCCCAAGAAAGCAAACAGAGATGCAGGCAAAGCAAGAGAGATATTACGATAAACCCCCTTTTAAATGTTCTCTATTTTACAAATAAAACCTTTTCAGACTCGACACTTTATTACTGGTAACAAATTACTTGCAGGGAACTCAAAACAGATGAGGCAAACCAGGATGTTTTGACACCTAAGCAAAGGACTGCTGCTAGGGAATATAAATACCAAAAGTCAACTACACTGTAAGGAATACATGGGTGGCAGGATATAGGGAAGAACTTCCAGGTAGGAAGACTTGCTGAGAATCCAACAGTAACTCAACACACACTTAATGAGCGCCTACCTGGTGTCAGGCTTTCTTATAGGTGCAGGACATGATTGGTAATTGCAAGAGTAACTGGAATCTTTAAAATGCGTAGAAAATCACCTAAAACAGAGATCTGACAGAAAATAAGCCTGATAACACTCTGAGATATTTCATTCCCATTTCCCTCCATTCCTCACCAAGCACTTTGGGATGATTTTGTGACTGTAGTCAGACCCGGGGCTATAGAAGGTGAGCGTCTAAGAAGTGACCCTATCGTGTGGCTCGTACCCTCACCCACCTACATCTCTGGCCACTGGGTTCTGCTAATTCATGGGCTTCCTCCTGGAGAAGGGGTAGAAAAATGACTCTTAAACATGGTCTTCCTGTGGAGGGAAGGCAACAGTGCCCTCACCACCACAGCCCTGCTAATGTGGGCAGTGTTGTAGAGGGCCCTAAATTGGAAATGAAGAGACACCGGTTCTAGCCTCATGAGAACATCATAATTTTAGGCAAGACACGAGGGATCTACAGTCTCACATATTCATCCTTTAGAAGGAGATATTCCCCTTTGTGACCAACAAAGAGGGACTGCAAGCCAGGACTTTGAAGTCAAATGCAGGACACTGAGTGGAAGAACACTGCTGTTAAAACGTAGGTCACTGGACACTGGAGAACTCCTTGACCCTAACTCTCCAAGTGGAACTCTGGCACTGCTTGGTTCCACTCATTCCTCAGGTGATAGGGCAAAATTCTGTCCACTGTTTTTAAACCATGAGCATGCCTCCAGGCCCACTACCCTAATGTGAACACAATCTCTGTCCTTTCCAACCTCCCACTCCCTTGCTTTTAATTACCCATTTTCCCCACCCTGAAATATTCCTTAATCTCCCTGTCCACAAGTCCTCTCTGGTCTCGTTTGTCACCCCCAAGACTCTGTCCCTGCAGTCAGCCAATTCACCTGCTTGCAGCTACCCTGGAATTCTCCATTCTTTTGACCTGTTCCATACTACTATTCTACCAAGCACTGCTCCAAGAAAAAAGTTACGGGCTTGCCCAGGGTCCAGAGGGTCAGCTGGACAATCTGTTCTTCAGGAATCATTTATTAAGCTTTAATTAACATCCCCATAATGGCTTTTCTCAAGCATGCTCATTTCCCTCCATCTCTCAGAGCTGTTGTTATCTCATGCCCTTATTGTATGAGTTTGACTGGCCTGCTATAACAAATACCACAGACTGGGCGGCGTATACAAGAGAAATGTATTTCCTCACAGTTCTAGAGGCTAGAATTCCAAGATCAAGGTGTGAGCAGAGTTGATTTCTTCTGAGCCTTTCTCCTTGGCTTATAGATGGCTGTCTTCTACTGTGTGTCTGTGTCTTAATTTCCTCTTCTTATCAGGAATCCAATTGGATCTAGGCCCACCGGCATGACCTCATTTTACCTAAATTTTTTTAAAGGCCCTAACTCCAAACACAGTCACATTCTGAAGTAATGAGGGTTAGGACTTCAACATATGAATTTGGTAGAGAAGGGCTGGAGTGCAGCCCACATCACATACTCTCAGAAGACAACCTTGCTTGCTGTTTATTGGAAGATCAGAGTCATCTGATTTATCTTCCGCAACTGCCCTGCTCTTTGCTCCAACTGTTCCCGAATCTTCATATATCTTCTCTCTTTTTCCTCTCCCAGCTCTAAGTTAGTTTGAATAACAGCTTTTCTGGGAAGCTTAACTTGGTCCTCAGAGCAGAATAAAACATTTCTTTCTCTGCAGTGCCATTGCATTTTGCCCCCAGAGTAAAGAAAAGGAAGCTTTCTGGAAGGCCTCCTGTGTGTTCATCACTGTGCCAGGTATGTTAGCACAATATTCTCATTTGATTGTTGTAACAACCCAGGAGAGTAGTGGTCAAAGATTAGAAAACTGAGGCCCTAGGAGGTTAACATCTCTTCAGTCTCTCAGTAGGTGTGTGGGCAGAGGTGCTAGTCAAATCAGGACCGTTTCTTTCCTTTTCACCATTAAGTGCTTCTATCCTAGAACTTGACAAGTTCCTAGTGATTATTTCTACCAGCTCCTTTCCTCTTAGAGAATAGCAGCTGTATCTTCCCTTCCTCTTTGTTTCAAGTGTCCTGGTGCAAGGGAGCTTAGTCCATGCCTGTGGAACAGGTGATTGAGTGAATCCTCTTTATTACAACTAAACTCTCCTGCTCCACTTGTGCTCTTGATTCCTTCTCTTCCTCTGAGCCCTTCTCCAGATATCATTCCCTTTATCTTGCATCTTTAATATCTTTCCTTCCACCAACTTAATTCTCCCCACCTGGGTTACTTCTCCTCTATATCTCTTCTACTTTAAAAATAATCTTCTCTTTACCTTGACACCTCAAACTGTCAGGCTATCACTTTTCTGTCCTTTCTCCCACAGTCTAATTCAGAGAGAAGCCCCCTTCCCTGGAGACTCAATTCAGTTCGTCTATTGTGAGGTGTTGGTATTTTTTAAAGCCACCCAACGAGCCAGGTTTAGGGACCTCCAATCTATGCTGTGGACCTCCACTTCCTTACCTCTATAATCCTAGCAACTGGCTTTCACTGTCACCGCGAGACCCACTCTCTCATAGTCTTCAAGGACTTAATGCAATATCCTCCTTGGGCATCTACAGCATTCATCTCTGACGGTCACACACATGATTCCTGCATGTTCACCACAACCATGATCCTGGTGCGCTCCTTAGTCTCTGTCTACTATGCTTATTGCTTGTTCTCTTACCACATACCAGAGGGAGAAGCCTCCAAGTTCTGGTCTCCTTCTCTCTCTTTTTCTTTATATTCTCTCACTGGACAATTGCATGTACTTCCCTAAGTTTAAGTACCCTTCCCATACAGAGAAGTCCTAAATATGTATCTCAAACTCGAGCCTCTCTGTAGAGTTCTGGACTTACATTACATTTGTCTTAGGAAGAATTCCACCTGTATGTCTGTTTGGGTTCTCCCAAAAGCAAAACTTGAGACAAGAAATGGGTGCAGGTAGTACCTGTGAGAGGTGATCCCAGGAGGTAGGAGTGAGGGAGCAGGGAGAGTGAGTCAGAATAGAAAGCACTGATGTGAGAAACATCATTGGGTTCACTGCTGTGGGCAATGGAGCTTCCATTCCATTGGGACCTCCTGAGAAATTGCCAGATGCTTTCTAAATTGTTCTTCTGAAGACCTGAATGTGCAGTATTAATCCCTTTCCTCATTAGTTGAGAGTTTCCCATGGCATTATCTCCTCTGCACTCAAACTACTCTTATGGGCAGGCCAAGAAATCTCCTAAGTTTTGAAGAAGGCCCTGGGACACAACATGGAAAGAAGCATAGGGAGCCCTTGAGGTGGGATGCAGGCAATGTGCTAGGTGAGTTTGAGGACACATGGAACTCTCAATCACAGCTCTGTGGCAATCAGAGAGGCAGATCAAAGGGAGATGGACGCCATCGGCATCCTTTCTCCCAAGCCAGCTCAACCAAGTATCAAAGCAGAAGATTGCAGTGACTTTTGACTCTTTATTCTCATTTTAGTGTGTAATTATTAGAACCATGTCCTATTTATCCTAATCAGGCTTGCTTTTCAGCATTGTTCCCTCATGGCTTTCTCACCACGATTGCTTCAGTATAAGCTCTTAATTCCCATCTCCTGGACTATCTCATATTCTATTAACTTTTATCTCTACTGCCTGTCTTTTCCTCTTCCATACCACTTTATATACTTATGCCAGATTATTCTTCCTAAGGATTAGTTTCAATATCTTTAACTGCTAAGAAATTTTCCATGGTTCCCAATGGATGGCCAAAAATGTGTCCAACATCCTCAACCAGGCATTCAATACCCTTTTTGCTCTGCCATTGCTTCATCAGGGCAAAAGTATTTTCTCTAAAGAAGGACTTTTGACTTCTCCAACCCCACTGCCCTATTTTCTGCATTTAAATCTTTGTTCTTTGTTTTCCCCCTGCCTATAATTTGCCAGATGTCCCCATGGCCCTATGTACTGTAACCGTCCTAAACTCACCTTCCTTCTAGGCCCATGTATGTATGATACTTATCTCCTCTATGAAGCCTAAACAAACAACTACTCCCTCTCCTGAACTCCAAACACTTGATTTCTTCTTATCTTTCCTATTATTATTATTACTATTATCAGCAGCAATATGGTTACCTTTCATTTGTCTTATATCCTGAGTAGAGTATGGCTAGGTCCTTGAGAGTAGGAGTTATAATTGCATCATCTCTGACTCTTCTATGGCATCAAGCACAGTGTCATGAACAGTAAATGAAGGGAGAAAATAGGCAGGAAAGGGGAAAAAGAAGGAAGAGTCAGTCTGATCCCACACTGAGAAACAAGCTGTAAAGAAGAACAAATGGTAGAAGCCAAGTAAGGCCTAACATATGCTAACCAACTTGCTCCTCCAACAGACTCCCACCTCCTTTAAAAGGACTTTATTGTTGCTCATTATCTCACCTGCCCTTGCTGCTGAGTGCTCACTTGGAGTCAATCTCCTTCTGCCTGAGACAGCTGTTTCTGATGTCTGGGTAAAGGCTATGTAGACTTCAGCTGGGGAAAATCGGCAGGAGGAAGGATACACTTTTCTAGTTACAGATGGCAAAGGTGAAAAATACGTCAAGGAAACATGCCAACTGTTTCCAAACTGCCCCTAAGGTGTGTCAGCATAATGCCCACAACAACCAGGTGAAATGAAAAGCAAACAGTGAATCAAATACTGTTTTGACTATATAACGTCAAATACTTGGTGTCACTACAGTTGTAGCTATCTTGGACAATCAGATTGACTGACTTGACCGGTATATTGTTCACTATATTGATGGATTTTAACCAAATCGCCAGTGTCTTTTGGCACCATAGCAAGATCCATAGCTATCCATAAGTCTTCAGATATCCCAAGTGACTGGTTGGTTTGGTCAAATGTGAGGCTGGACTCACCCATCAATGACACGACCAATTCACCTGTTACTTTGGCTCTGTGCCGGTCAGCCTCTGTCACAGGCTAGCCACACTTAATTAAATCAGCAGTCAGAAAGATTCCCCTGCTTCTCAGTTTCCCAGCTCCACGAATGGCAGAAGGCCAGAAATAGGGCCTGTGGGATTATTCATGAGCTGCGGCAAATCACAACCACCTAACTTTTCCTCCTTGCCTCATGTTCCCATTAGGATAGAGACAGGCTTTGATTTTTATTGCTCTCAACATGCTTTGCTTAAAAACCAACTGGCCCTGGGAAACACTAGAAAGGATATGGATGTTATCTTCAGGAATTCATTTCTCTCCAATATTACCTTTCTTCGTTTTGGATAACTCATTATAGTCTCCTGTTCATGAAAACAGTGTCACCTGCTCTGATGTTTATTTTACAACTGAACCTCTCATTCTTTTCCTCATCTCTTCTCCTTCCATCCAAACTTACCTATGCTGTGTTACTATGCACCCAGCCTTTCCCTTGTCTTTTTAACAAATGCATATTGAGTACCTGTTATGTGCTTGAATGATGCCCCATTATGTTGGAACAAGGATGTACACAGTAGTGTGATCTCTTTGAACGTAATACTTTAATACAAAGAAGTGGTCTAAAAGGTTGGGATTATAGACAGACTCAGGGATTGAGAGTCACTCTATGGGGACAGACAGGACTTTAATGACTTTCTGAGATAAAAAGGAAGGTGATCTGTCCTCTGTTCCTTCTTTCTTGGTCAGAAGCCTGGCCCTTCCCCTGTCATTCAAGCAGGACTTTGCGTAACATGAAGAGGATGAAGGTTCCCATCCTGAAGGACATTATGATTGATGGAATTCCTTGCCTTTCTCACCCTTATAAACTGGGATGAAGGACAAGACCAAATAGAAAGTGGATTTTTCTCCTCTCCCGCTCCCAGGAAAAGCAAAAAGCTCAGCTCTACCCAGGCCAGCAGTTCCAGCCATAGCATCTGTTCATGGTGTCTTATCCGTCTTGGAACCCAATGAGTCCACCATGTGATTAATGGTGTTCCACTTGATAGGGAACGGAACAAGCAATGATTTGTCATTCACCATAAAGTACTGCTATTTCATCTGCTCCCATTCCCTGGGACGTAGCTCTGGCTGTTTGCTCTATGCATCAATTTATAGTTTATCCTAAGACTAATGATGCTGTGTTTAAGAGGCAAGGTGGGGCTTTGCTTTTGTGTTCTACCAGCAGAGGATTACATTACTGATTGATCGTACGTGGTTGTCTGAGGCAAAAACATTTTGAATTGATACCTGGATTTGAACTACAATCAACTTCCTCGACAACTGCCTCTTGGTGCTGAATAGATCAAGAAGCTGCAGCTTTTTAATAGGGCCTCAAGGAGATTTTGACAATCCCTGTTAGGAGTGAGAAGTTTGTTGTGGTGGATGGGAGACAAACAGATCATCCAAAGGGCTGGCTTGCGGCTTTCAGGAGCCCAGGGACTTGCTCTAAGACCCTATTCCAAACAGCTGAAATGGGTAGGAACAGGTGCGCTGGTATGTATACAACAATCAGCTCTCCTATGGGGAAAAATTTTGCAGCATTACCAATTTCTGTGGTGTAAATACTCCTACCATGGCCAATTTTAAGCTATCAATGTGATGTCACCAAATATAAATTTAGGAAGAGAGGCATACCATTGGCTCTCATGAGCTGGTACAAGCTAGCTCTAATGCACTACTGGACAAAAATAAATATTAGTTTATTATATACTGTCTGGCTCTAGGAACAATTTTCTTTTTCTAATGAGAAAATTAAGGCTCAGAGAAGGTATATACACTTGTCCAAGATCACATAGCTGTAAAGAAGTTGAGACCCACAGGCTACAGTCTTCTTACTTCCTATAGCCCAGGGCATAGAGATAGCATGTAGTAGCTTGTTAACCCCAGGATCTGATTTCAAGGCTCATGCTCTGTCAGTGCACCATGCTGCTGCTATGATAGAGGGTGGGATCCAAGGATGTCTACCTTTCGTCTAAACTTCTGCCATTTAAGCCTGGTTAGTCCTTGCCTCCTAACTGGCAATAGTGGGGAAATTCAAGTTTGCTCTGAACTAATTTTCCAATCTCTCTCAGCCCCAGTAACTTTAAGACAAAGCATGCAAGTTTTCACAGTGACTCTTGCCTGGAGTTGAAAGAGACAAGATGACCCCTTGGAGATCCCAATCACAACATTCCAAGAAGTCAATTCAACAACCAATTTGGCTGAAAAACTAAATCACTTCCCCCTTGAATTTGTTCACCCCTTTTAATTTTCTACCCACTGTCTTTGCTAGTTCATTTCCTTCCTCAAATTCTCAGGCAAATGAGACAGTGCTGTTGGGGGCTGGGGATGGGGCACAGTTAGCACGGAGCCGGGGCAGTGACCCACCCTGGTGCTCTGTCTGGCAGGCTCTGGTGCAGTGCAAAACAGTGGGGCATTAATGGCTATTAATATCCACAGAGGAAGTGCTGAAAGGCCAACCATGTAATTACCATTTATTCATCATATCAACTGGTCCTCAGCTCCTTCCGGCAACACATCATATTGTCCTGAAGTGAGGGCTTTGGGGGGAAGGGGAGAATAAAGAGGAGAATCGGCCATCCCTGTTGGATGGAGCATAAGCAATCACCCTCTCCCCTGCTGTGATAGGAACCCTGGTTGAACTGCAGGATACTGGGGCTCCCTAAGTATAGAGGTAAACAGGAAGCTTCTGGGCATGACCTGGATGGTAGAGACAGGGGTCAAGGAGGGCAGCTGCCAGCCCAGAGCAACAATTCCACCCCCACCTCCCTTCTTTTTCTTTTTTTTGCAAGAGGGCTTGAATCCCTTTTTCTTTTTTTTTTTTCCAAGAGGGCTTGAATCCCATGCCCCTCTCTAGACCTCCTTTCTTAAGAACCAAGCTCTACTGCTGCAGAAGGCTCTATGGGGCAAGCAGAGAGAGAATGGGACTAGAGACACAGCTTGCAAGTTTTAGCTCCCGAGAAGTAGCTGTATGAGACCAAGTAATTTCCTGGGGAACCCAGAAAAAGGAGGTGACCCAGCCACTCTTTTGACACTCACACTCAAGTTTCCTGGGGCACCCTGCTCCCTAATCCCGTCCCGTGAGAATGAAGTGGTTTGGTTTCTGGGGATTCCAGATCTGGACAGGGATTGTGGGGAAGAGATTAGTGTTGTGTTTTTTCTTTCCCCTTGGTACCAGCTTGACTGGCAGCCTGGGCAAAGAAGAGCCCATTCTAAATGCTCCCCGGGGTCCAGAATGGAACTCATTATATCAAACCTGCCGGTAGCCAGCAGCTCTGCTTTGTGAGCTGTGAAACAAATGTTTATCCACCACTCAGTGCGGTTCAAAGCTATTTAAGGAGCTCAGGGTGTTGAGCTGCAGGCAAGAGCTATGTGTGCAAGGCCAGCGCTGGCACCAGTGCAGTGGGCAGATCTGGGGATGGGAGCCTCCAGCTGCCTGGCTGCAGGACCCAGTGGAGGGCAGAGTGGTCAGAATTGGGCAAACTCTTTCTCCTCATTACACGTTGCCTTCCATCTTAAGACTCTTCCTTTCCTTGCTTCCGCTTCCCATTCATTTGCCTTCCCTCTCCTTCTCTTTTCACTCTCTCCCTTCTGTTTTCCTTCCTTTCTTCCCCCTCCTGCTTTCTCTTCTTTTTCTTCATTCAGCTCTCCCTTCCCTTTTATTCTTGCATTTTCCACTTCTCTTCCCTTTCATAGGCTTGTGGCTCCCTCATTATACTCTAAGATGCATTGTTCTCTGTCTCAGTGGTGAAATCCACACAACTCACAGAAGAAAACAATCAAGCTAAAGCCTTTACTCTCCCCAAACCACAATCTACGGAAAACTCAGCGCAGTGTGACCCCAATGGGGGTTTGCCAGTGAAGAAACCAAGGCCAGCAACAGAGTATGCCCAGTATAAATTGCATAGGGTTTTCTGGAATGACGTGGAGTGCCAATACTTCCCTGTCTATATATGCCGTTGGCCTCCTACCCCATAGCACCATGTGTAACGTTTTTGTTTTTAAAAGGGCTGTGAAGATCATGGGCTATCATTGAGATAGCTGGGACCCACAACAGTGGTTTTCACAGTTATATTAAGACGGCTATTCGGCTTGTATATGGATGGCTTCTGTTTTAAGACAAGTTAAGAGGTATTGGAGAGGACATCCAGAGAGTGCAGATAGGTAAGAGGAAAGGAGGTAGCAATCACTGCCGGGGGTTGACATCTTATGTTCTCAATGATTCCCCACGACCATTGTGAAGGAAGTGCTGTGTTTTGACCGTCTACTACTGTATAACAAACCACAAAAACAGTCACTTCAAACAATAGTCATCACTTATTTTGCTCTTAAATCTGGTAGTTGCCTGGACTTGACGAGGCAGTTCTTACTGGAGGTCTCTCTTATGGTTGTAGTTGGAGGGTAGCTGGGATTAGAGTCTTTCAAAGGCTTCTTCAGTCTACATGTGTGTACCCTGGCCTGGGAAGACACAGAGAGCTAGGGCTCTTGAGCATCTCACCCCTTGTCTGAGGTCTCTCCAGGTTGGCCAGTATGCTTACACAGTGACTGAAGGTTCCCAGAGCAAGTGTCCCAAGAGAGACCTGCAGAAGCTGAAGACCTTTCTTGAGCCAGCCTCAGAAATTGCATAGCATTGTGTTCATTGCCTCCTAAATCTTCAAGGTTGTCACACAGTTCATCTAGGACTTTCAAGGGGAAGAGAACAAGATTATGTCTTTTGATGGAGGAGTATAAAAGAATTTGAGGACAGGTTTTAAAACTGTTTCTTACCACCCAGGGTTTATTTAGGTGGTGATCCAGCCCTGCTGAGAAATGTTGCAATGGTTAAACACAGATACTGTAGCCAGACTGCCTGGATTCAAATTTCATATTCATTGTGTATGAACACTGTGATGTTGGGCAAGTTACCTAATATTCTGAGTCTCAGTTTTCTTATCTGTTGAATGAGGATAAATTCCTGACTCATAAGATTGTTGCAGGATTAAATTAGTGTGTGCTAAGTACTTAAAACAGTCTGTCATCTTGTTGGTATTCCATAATTTGCTGCTATTGTTTTTATTATGATTCCCGTTTTGTAGATAAGAAATCTGAGGTGCAGAGAGAGTAATTATTGGCATCTATCACGTAACTGAGATTTGAGCTAAGATTCCAAAGCCAAAAATCCTCTCTGAGTTCCTGATAGCAGCACCTGTTCCCTCCTATACAGAACCTCTTTCAACCTTAAAATCTTTCCAAGTACAGAACTTCGTAATTTACAGGCCTCAAGTCCTTGGAAGAAGGTCCCACCCAGGAGCTACATTTTGAACTTGTAACACAACTTCACCCTGACCATATATGTCCAGTCATTAAGGTCATGGATGGGGAAAGCTAGGCTCTTGCTCTGACTGTCCCTGCACACTTCTGACCCTTAAAGGTTGAAAGGGTAGAGAGGTAAGAAGAGATGGTCCCAAAATAGAGGTAACTACCCAGTGGCCTTGTCAGGCAAAGGAAACAATAGTGGATCTGACTTCAAAACAAAGACTTTTTTGAGACTCTGAGTTTTGTTTCTATCTCTATAAAAAGAACTGTTCTGTACACTGCATGGTCTTTTGCGAAGAACATGTGAGAGCCTGAGGGGAAAGTCCCTGGGAAACCACTGGGTCCTGGCCATGAGTCAGTCCTAAATTTCAGCCCAGCAGAAAATGAGACAGTGGCCCTGAACAGCTGCCCTATTTATGCTGAGAAGCAGTCGAAGCAGCTCTGATATGGAGAAAGGGCTGTTGTTTCAGCAGATGTGGCATGGGCTGATGGCTGGGCATGGTTTCACACTGCCCGTATGCCTTTTTAGCAGGTGTGTACACCTGCCCATTTGGAAACACACAAATGTGAATGCATGCAGTCTGTTACTGAAATGTGTCTTCCACATGCATCTACACACACACACACACACACACACACACACACACACACACACACACACTGTCCTTGTCTGATGTTTGCACCATGTAGAGGCGCTTCAGATAAACACCTGTTGCCCCCCAGGTCAAGATAAGGCACAGAGATGCCCCTGACCACCCTCCGAGAGCTGAGTATTGCCTGTGGTCCCTGAGGCCCCTGCTGGAAAGTGGACTGTCTTCTTTTGGCTTCTAGAGCATGCAGTTTCTTCTCAACATTGGCTGCCAAGCAGCCTCCAGCCCTGCAGAGCTGCAGGAGCTCAGCGCCTGGGTATGTTGCCGTGTACTTAAATAGCCTCTTCTTGATCCCTTGTAATCTTTTGGCTTTTCCTCCTGTCTTCCTTTTTCTGTTTCTTCAGCTCCTCCTTTTCATCCTCTGCCACTGTCTCTCCACAGAAGCCTCCAAAGGGCATGTGAGCGCCGGCCCCCCCAATCCTTGAGGCAGGAACCCTTCCTTTCCCCATGAGAGGGGGCAAGGAAGGAAAGAAGATGGGGAGTGGGTCTCCGGGGCCTGGAGCAGGAGCAAACATCCAAGCTGAAAGAGCGCCCTGCTTTCCAGTTCCTAATCCTGGGAAGATAAACTGGAAACACCACAAAGCACAAAGCAGAGTCGTTTAAAAAGCAGCGACATGGAGGAGATGGCTAGTCCCAGCTCCCCATCCTGGGCTGCTCCCTTGCAGGGGAGGAAGGCCGGAGGGAGCTGGGTTCCCAGGCACCCACCCAGCGTGTAGCTGGTTTTTCCCGGAGGGAGAACCTGCTTCCTCTAGGAGGCATAGTGCTCAGGCTTGGCCATGGGGTGGGAGAGTGGGGAGTAGGGTGGATCGAAGAGTTGATGTAATCCCCTTCACAGAGGCATGTACATGGCCCAGCGCAGCAGGATACCTCCTGGGGGAGCCTGATGCACACCACCCGATAACATGTCAGGCATATCAAATCAACTCGATCCTGTGAGCTTGATGGGCCAAGCACCGCCATCCCATATTTCAGACAAGGACATTGAGAAACAGGACACAGAGGATTCATCACAAAACTTATACTCTGAGGTGGGGTGTGAATGGCCATTGTCTAACCACCAAAATGCTCTTTGTGCTAATTTCTCATAACATTCCTCTGAGCTCTTTTTTCTATCCCCAGGAAGTCTGCTGGTGAGAGGGGTTGAGCCCTTTTAGAAGGCCCATAGCTCCCAGGTCTCAGGCTCTTCCTGAGGCCACATCTCCATGCTGCTTTCCAAGTCTCTGCCAGTACCAGCATTCATGGAATTAACTCCTCCATGTAGGGCATGCATTTCTGCTAAGTGGTTTTAAATTTGTTGTCCATTTGGTTCCACTTCTTTGTGGAATTGGTTTTATTATTATTGTTATTGTTGCTCTTACTATTGTGACTACAGTGCTTCAAGAAAAGAAGACTCATTGAGTTTCAGGATGCTTCTCAGGGTCCTTAGACAAGTAAGTGTCTGAGCTGGGCATTAAATGATGGACACCAACATACTGCTGCTGGTCTACTTTGGTCACTCCTTGACTTACAAGCCAATGAGCTTCTCTTCGGAGTTTCAAAATTGCAGAAGCTGAATTTTGCTCAAAGTTGGGGTAAGGCCACCTTCTATGAAGCCAGGTCATTCAGGGAAAGGGGCTTGAAGGGCCAGGAAAGAAAGCCAGGAGCCATCTTGCCCCGACAGCACACGTCTAATACACAGTTGCCCTTGAAGGCTTTTGGCTCTCTTCTCTTTTTTTCTGTTCTTGAGAATTTAGGTCAAACGAAATGAATATGTGAGAAAGACCAGAGAGTGTGGGAGACGGGTAGCAACCTCCAGGAAAATAATGATGCTATTTCAGCTTGAGCTTTTCTAAGAATTGCTGTTAGGGCTTTGGAGGCAAATGCAAACGATATGTCAACTGGTCACAGCCCACTGTGGTCTCTGAGGAGTCTCCATGTGTTGGCTCTAAGTCTCCTGAGCTCCCCTCTCATGTGCTTAAACTATAGTGACTCTTTTAACTTCAGAACAATAGAAGGCATTCTCTTCATAAGATCTCTGATCAATGGTTACCTAACCCCTAGCTCAACCCTTCTAGAAAGGGGCTCAGTCTGCCTCATCTCTCCAGAAACGCACTGACCCATGTGTAGGCATGTGTGATGAACAGTTCCCAGGCCTCTCTGAACCTGACATTCTGAGACCGGAGGGGAATCCCCTCAAAATTTCCCTTGGTCCAAAATTCAATCCCTGGAGGCTGCTTCAGTGACTGACCATCCCACCAAGGCAACTTCTCTTACAGTGTTGCAGTCATGCCTCCACAGGGTGGGCTCAGCATGCAGAGGAAGAAACAAGAAGGCAAGGAGAAAGAAGAGAGGGGAGGAGAGTGGAAGAAAAGGGAATCCCATCCTCCACCTGATGCCCTTTGTAGCCGGAAGTTGGTATGAGTGGGGAAGGCGGGAGGTTCTACCACAGAAGGAGATTCTGCAGCCTCCCACGGTAATGCGCCAAGACGGAGCATCTCAAGGCGGAACATCCCAGCCCACAGGCTCCTCTGGGAAGTGGTACAGGGCACTGGCTGAGTGTGGGCTTGGGAATTCCGCCACCCTGGCTTGGAAATTGGCCTTGCGACATCCTTAGTTCCATAAGTTCTCTGAAACATGGAGATAATGACACTAGCTCAGAAAGTCATTGAGGATTAAATAAGATAATGAGCCGGTCTCGGTGGCTCAGCCCGGAATCCTGTACCCTTGGGAGGCTGAGGTGAGTGGATGGCCTGAGCCCGCGGGTTCGAGACCCGCCTGGGCAACTTGGTGAGGCCTCATCTCTACAATAAATCAAAAATTAGCCGGGCATGGTAGCGTGTGCCTGTAGTTCCAGCTACTTGGAAGACTGAGGCGGAAGGATCGCCAGAGCCCAGTAAGTCAAGGCTGCGGTGGCCAGGAGCGGCCACTGCACTCCAGTCTGGGCGACAGAGTGAGACTCCAACTCAAATAAATAAATAAATAAATAAATAAATAAGATAATGGATGTAAAGTACCAGTCACATGCTTGGAGCACAGAAGGTATTCAGTAAATAGTAATTATTATTATTAGGCACAGAAATCTCTGTCATTCCGGAGAGATGGAGTAAAAGCTAATAATAATAATAAAATAATAGCTAACAATGACACAATGCGTATGATGTACTAGGTATTCTTCTAAGAGCTTTATGCATATTAGCTAATTCTAACAACAACTTATGGGGCTGCTACTATTATTTCCCTCATTTTACAATGGCAAAACAGAGGTACAGAGAGCTTTACAAAGCCTGCCCAACTATTTACAACAGGATATTATTCATTCCTAAAGAGGAAGGAAATTCTGACACATGCTACAGCATGGATGAAACTTGAGGACATTGTGCCGTGTGAAATAAGCCAATCATAAGAGGAATAGTATATGATTCCACTCACATAAGGTTGCTAGAGTCGTCAAGTTTGTACAGACAAAGTAGAATGGTGGTTGCCCTGGGCCAAAGGGAGGCACACGCGGGGAGTTATTGTTTAACTGGTATAGAATTTCCATTTTGTAGGATGAAGACATTCTGAACACCTGTTTCACAATGTAAATATACTTAAAACTATTGAACTGTACACTTAGAATGGTTATGCTATGTGTATTTCACAATTAGAAAAAATGTATTTTCCCACTTTAAAAAATTGTATGGTATTTAGAAATACAACTATGAACATTTATACATACACACAAAGAACCCAAACTGAAAGTACTTACTTCCAAGTGTTAACAGTGTTTGTGTCTATTGAAATGTGGGTGATTTTTATGTTACTTTTTATGTCTAAATTTTTCATGTTTTCTGTAATGAGTACATATTATTTTGTCATAAAGTTACAGAAAATGAGAGATTTTAAAAAATAAATTATAAACATATATACATATCTATATGTCTGAATGTTTGTGTACTCCCAAATTTATATATTGAAATCCTATCCTCCAATCTGATAGTATTAGGGAGTGGGGTCTTTGAGAGGTGATTAGGTCATGAAGGCAGGCCCCTCTTGAATGGGATTAGTGGCCCTTTAAAGGGCCCCCAGAGAGCTCTCTCTCTCTCTCCACTGTGTGAAGATATTAAACACAATAAACCAGAAAGTGGGCCCTCACCAGACACTGGATCTGCTGGCACCTTGATCTTGGACTTCCCAGTCTCCAGAACTGTGAGACATAAATGTCTGTTGTTTAAGCCACTGTCTGTGGTATTTGTTATAGCAACCCACACTGATTAAGACAGAGCTGAGTCTCCCACCTGAACTGCCTCGCTCCGCTGGGGTTTAGGATGCTAAAGGCATCCCACAGGCTGGCAGCCAAGGAAGGTAATTCTAGAAGATGGGATAGTTAGCAACAGGGGGAATTCAGGACCTCGGGCAGCCATCAATTAGAAACTGGATCTGGATGGGGGTGGAGACAGAAGCAACCCCTTGCAGGCATCTGGTGGGAACTGTGCAAGGGGAGAACAGACAGGGAGTGGCAGCCCCAGCCTCCCAAACCCCAGGTGGCAGGAGAGCCAGACACACTGCCAAGATGGGATTAAAATCAGGGGTGGGGTGTAGGAGAGGGCCTCCTCTGAGGGTACCTGGAATTGCAGGAGGAGCTGATGAACAGAGCAAGGTTTTCTTCCAGGGCAAGGAGAATAGGAGAACCCCGGGTCTTGAGGAGAAGTGCTCGAATGGAGGGTGGACACTTTTTGTCTGTACCACATAAGCACCAGGCACCTCTGTCCCTGAATAGAGAGCATCCAGAAGGCGACTTCTTTTTTTTTTTTTTTTTTTGAGTTGGAGTCTCACTCTGTCGCCCAGACTGGAGTGCAGTGGCCACTCCCGGCCACCACAACCTCGCCTGCTGGGCTCCGGTGATCCTTCTGCCTCAGCCTTCCAAGTAGCTGGAATTACAGGCATACGCTACCACGCCCGGCTGATTTTTTGATTTATTGTAGAGATGAGGTCTCGCTGCCCAGGCGGGTCTCGAACCCATGGGCTCAGGCAATCCACTCACCTCAGCCTCCCAAAGGTGCGGGATTACAGGCTGAGCCACCGAGCCCGGCTAGAAGGCGACTTCTGAAGCACATCAGTACATTGGGAGAATGGCTGTGTGTTCATTGATATTCTAGGAGAGGTGCAGATAGCCTTTGGAATAACTAGGCACTCATGAGGAACCTCGCCAGGGCCCAACCAGGCTTAGGCACCAACTCACATTCTTCTTTCTCAGGGGTCAACTGTGGTGGGAGTCAAGAGAAACAAAAGGCCTTTGATCTGGACTCCGGCTGGGGCAGGATATCAGAAGCACAGGAGGCTACAAGGAGTGCAGAGCATCAAGCAGAAAAAGGGAATCAGAGGATGAGGTTTGAGGAGGGGCTGTGCTTGACTCCTGAGCCTGGCTCCTCCGATATTTTGGGGTGGCTCTGGAAAGAATATGGGGCATGAATTAGACAAGCAGGATTGGTGGGGCAGGGAGGCGGGCAGGGGGCTGCTTATCTCCTCACAGCTCCGTGATGTTGGAAAGCTCTTTCATCTCTTTGGGTCTTAGTGACTACCTCTGTAACATGGGGAAATCTATCTACTTCTTGGGTTATCATGAGGATTAAATAAAATTGTGGGTATAAATGGGCAAATGTGATGTCTGGTACCCAGGAGGGGCTTAGATAAATGTGAATGCACCCCTCAGCTGGCTACCTCTTGTTTTTCACCCTCTGGGTGTTCTTCCTCCATTTCCCACTGAAATGGAAGGCTGCAAGCAGAGTCACTGGTCTGAAAAGGTTTGGAAAGAATGTGATAGAAATGCTCTCCTGATGAGGGCTGGTGTGAATGTCTGCAGTAAGGCCCTGCATGTTTTGGCCCTAATTGAGAGAAAGGGAAGGCCTTTGTGGATCAGAAGCCTAGGGAGGCAGGGGGATGGACTAACTGACCTCTCAAAGCACATTTTTTCTTCCCTTGTTCTGTTCAAAGTGGTACTCCCTGCCCAGCCCCACCCCCACCACATAGGCAGCTGTATTTTATCCATACTGGACTGACCTTCTGAGAATTGGCATTGTCGCTCCATCCTCGCCTTAGCTGGAAATGCAGAATAAATAAATGCAAGGTTCCTACAACTGTCTCTTTGAAGTTTAAAACAATACAGTGTAGGCCCCCTTCCCCTGCCCAGAAACCCGAGTTCTGGGCTTCCTTCAACCCCTCCCACTCCTGCTGCTGTCTTCGGCACACATTAAGATTCCTCTCCAAGGGCTGCTCTAAAGGCAGGATGGCAGGGGCAGTGATATAATAACGGACAGCAGGACCCCTGGGCAGGAGAGTCTGATAGCTCCTTCACTGAGAAAAGCTCACAGAGAGAGTAGAGGAAGCCCATGCCTTTCCACCAGCCAGAGGCCGGCTAATTGCCACCGGGGAGAAGGGCAGAGTTCGCGCAGGTAACAGGTGTGCCTTGTCTTAATGAAGACCGACTTGTTTGCCCAGAGCTGCCTGCAGAGGTAAGAGGAGCAGAAGGAGTGAGGTGGGCTGCTTGGCTCCGTGCTGGACTCCACCAAATTAGAGGAGCTGGCTTTGTCCCTTTCACAACCCACCCTGGGCTTGGACATGTGGGAACAGGGGGCGATAAATAGCATCCCCAAAATAGTACTCGCCCAAGAGAACGGTGGCAATTCTTGATTATTTGCAGGTGCTGTATTCACTTTGCGAGGTATCTCTGGCCTTGTTACTGCCCAGGAAAATTTAATTAGGGGATAGCAGGGCCAGTGAGGGGTCAAGGGAGGGGAGAAAGGAGGAGGGAACAGGGTGAGGAGAGACTGTGAGTGTGCTATGGGAAGTGAGAGGTGGAACAAGAGAGCTGGGGTGGGTGTGTTTGGTTCTGAATGCAATTCAACAACAAGTGTTTATTAATTGTCTATTATTTGCCTGGCACGGTACTGGGCACTGGGGACATGGGGAAGAATAGGCACAGTCCCCACCCTAATTCCGACAGGGGAGGCTGCCATGTAAACAGACAATGGCGACACAACATGAGGTGCCAGTGTAGAGGCTGTTGCTGCATGTCCTGGGAGCAGAGGAGAGAAAGGTGGAGAGGAAGAAAGGGGGAATGAAAAAGAGCCCCCAGACAGCAGAGGATGCTTCTGTGGGAACTATGAAGGACAAGTCAGAATTCACCTGGTGGCGTGGTGCAGGGCAAAGGAGGTTAAAGAGGACATTTCTAGAAGAGAAGATGGCCAAAGGGCTGAATGGGCACGGTCTGTACACTGCAGAGTAGGTGTCCCCAGGGAGAGACTGCGGCAGAAATCTCTTGGGACCAGAGCATGAAGGACATAGACAACACCCCAAAAGGCAGGGCCATTGTCCAGGAGACATCAAGTTATTAAGCAGAGGTTTGGAATGCTCCACTGTTGTGGAATTGTGCTCTCTCTCCTCTAGGGTCACAGATGATCGAGGGTAAGCTACAACCGTTGGGGCTTGTAAGAGGTTATTCACTTTTCTTCGACAGACGTTTGAACAATTCCCATTCTTCTCTCCATGTCAGCCTCACATCCTTCTGCTAAGAGGCAAAATGGTTTCAGATCAGGTCACAATAGATGGAGACATAACAACACAATGATCAGGGACTTGCCCAATGAAGCTTGGTGTCTGCTTTGGGTCAAGCTGTCCTGTCCCACTCCTGACCTATTATTCCAACACCCAGATTGAACTGATGAAAATCACTAATCATTGAACTGGTCAAGGTTGAAAGGATGGAGTCCTGGAGTAACTGACCAACAATACCCCAAGCCATCCACACCTAGACAGTTTGCCTAGAGCTCACCCTAACAATGTAAAGTGAGTATTATTTCCCCATGAGAAAACTAAAGCACAGAGAGGTTAAGAAACGTACTTATCAACACAGATCATGGGAGGCTGAGTTGGGATTTGATGCCAGGTCTACCTAGCACAATAACCTATGTTCTGCTTACCATTACGTCTCAGGACAGTGGGAGTTAGAGGAACTACTGGGGATGGAAACGGGGTGACGCAGTGCCAAGGAATGGAATCTTGTCTAATTCTACCCTATGATGTATTAGTTAGAAATAAGGAAGTGAGAGAGAACAACATAGTTGTGTTAGTTATGTGTTGTGATTTTTTTTTAATCTCTGAGATGTCCCAAAATGTTGACTTTGTAAATTTGTTCAGTGAGACTGTGGGTAAACACAAACATTCAGAATGTGAACAGCATCACCCAGCCAGAATGCCCAGCAGGTTTGCAGAGATAGATGGAAAACACTGTGAACAGCATGCAAGAGCAACGTGCTGTCCTGGGGCAGGAGGCACAGCCTCAGCGGCAACTAGAAGACTCCCCTAGGACCAGGGCACACCGAGACAGAGGAGGACACGCTGAGACAGAGGAGGGCATGCCAAGAGAGAGTATGGCACACGGCCAGGCTGCCTGGCTGTCCCTCGGGGTCCAGTCCTCAGGAGGGCAAGGCCATGCAGTTCACAGCACACCCATTTCAAGCCTCACTGCACTCAGGGAAATGCCATCTCCACAGTCAGCCTTTTCCCTGGCACCAACTCAATGTCTCTGCTCTACTGCAGAGCATAAATGGGGGCCATGCCTCAATCAGACATGCCATTATGGTATTACAAGACGCATTCTGGATGACTATAGGCAGAAAGTCGAAGACCAGGAGAGGGAGGCTGACTCTGTTTAATAAATAAGTATGCATGTAACTAGTGAGAAACTCGTCACCGGAAGCATTCAAGTAGACTCCCAGATGGGCATCTGCATTGGATAGGTACATGCCACTGGCACAGACTCTAGAGTCACACTGCTCAGTCAGGAATCTGACTTCACCACTCATTGGCTCAATTCCCTCCAGCCTCAGTTTAGCCATTAGAAGTTGGGGAGGAGATAATATTAGTATCTATCTATCTTTCTGTCTCTCTAACAGGGTTGTTATGAGGAGAAGATGTCTTAGCACAGTACCTAGCACTAAGAAATGCTCAATAAATGAAAGAAATAATGACAAGGGTGAAGGTGGGGGTAACGATGGTTGTGAGGATATGTAGAGGAAGAGAGTGGATGCATTCTTGACTCTGGAGTGAGTTGAGTGAGGAGTGGCCTCAGTGGATCACTCTAGAGAACAGACCATCCTCAAGGGTACCTGTATAATGAACATTCGTATACCTAATTCTGAATTGTACCCCATATCTTTAAAATAAAGAATTTGAAAAACAACACACCATCTTGATGGCTCTGCTTCTGCGTGAAGCCCTAAATAAGAGATGCTCTAAGAAACTTATCCCACAATAAAACCTACCCACTCTCTCCTACCTCCATTGTGAGTGGGACACATTCTGTCATCTCTACCCCTGCCTGTATTCTTTCCCAGAACATATGGATGCAACTTAGCCAGTCAGAGCACTACTTAATTGGCAGCATTTCGCAAACCATAGCCTTATTGGCTAGAAGGGCAATGATCTCAAGAAAACCTTCTGGTGACTTCACAGTTGGGAAAAATAGATGCCCCTAAGTCATCCCCTCTACCCTCCTCTAAGTAGAAAACCCCTCTCTCCCCTGGGGAAATTCCTTCTTTCATTTGCTGAAAAGTGACTTCTGCTGAAGTGTGTGTTTTTGAAGTGGAAAATTGAAAGCTCACGATTCATTCCAAAAGAAAACTGTTAGTTCACAGCTGAGAAATCACTTTGCTATTGGTCCGAAAAGGGTTGCTTCTGAGGTTTGAGTGGGGCATGCATGTAACTCCACTTTTTCCCTCTTCGAGTATGAACCACTTCAATGGCAGACCAAGAACCGGAGAAATAAAGATGAAAATAGCACCTTTATTACTGTTAATGTTTAATGGGAGGATGTGGCTTGTGTCTGACCAAAATGACTTGCTATCCTACCCCTGAATTGATCTTATTTCAAAAGCTTTAGGCTTCCTTGGGAGGCAGAGCTTGCCCCACTAATCTTCCCACATGGCTGACAGCAGAGACAGTGTGTTCCCTGAAGACAGTCTTATCCAGAGAGAAAGAGAGACAGACAGACAGAGAGAGAGAGAGAGAGAGAGAGAGAGAAGTCACATATTATAACCTCTTAAATGACAAATCCCTCCTAGCTGTGTGAGGCAGGGAGCAGAGAGGGGCCAGGTGTGTAGCTTCAGAGAAGTTTCTCTGCATGGGAACTAGAGAAGGAGGGAGTATCTTGTCTCAGATTTTTGTTTTCCTAACCAATTGGGCTTAACCTTTAACCCCTGACCAACGAAGTGTGTGGTCATACTGCTCCAGGAAGATGAGAAGCTAATTATTTAAGCAGTTTTGCCCACCTGCACGAGGCTGCCCTCCCCTCCCCCAGTGTCAACCTCCGCTTCTTCTTGTATCTTCCTGGGACCGTTATAAGATACTGTTGATTTTGCTCCCATAAAGCTCCGAAATGGGTCAGAACAGTATATTAATAAAGTAAACGCTAAGGCTATGCTGTGTCCAGGGCTGAAAGCTCAGAGCCTATTCTATTTCCAATCCAAATTTATGTCCAGCCCCATGACCCAATAACCTCATCAGAGATTCTGTAATGAGGTTTAATAGCAGAGTGAAGATACTTCAATAATAAAATGCATAAAGAGCTAATAAAAAATGCATAAAGATTCTTCAATAATAAATGCCAAAATAAGATGCCCCAAATTTGGATATAAACCCTTCCCATTATCAAATTCCTAGGGAAAGTTTTAGCAATTAAAATCCCAAAGAGATTAAAGTCCAGAATCAAAGTATTTAGCCCTTGTGAATTAAAGTCCAAAGAAAGTCCAAACTGCATGAGTTACATTTAAGTTCAAAGAAATGGAGGTCCTCCCGGTTTCCCATTCTGCTCAGTCTTGGGCAGCGATGTCCTCAGGGTCTAACTGGAGTGGGGAACCCCATGGGTGGCAGGATTCTAAGTTATCCTCCCTGGGAGTGTACGTGAGTACTTTCTCACACCTCAGAAATGATCTAGCAACTTCAGATCTTTTGCGCACTGCCTTTTTTTAAGAGCCCAAAGAATTGATAGCACATTAAAGACGATGAAAACCCTGTCCCCACACCCATGACATTCAGAAAACAAGACCACCTGAAGCCCCTACAGCAGTTGTCCCAGGCAAAATTATATTTCCAGCAACAGGGATCAGTTTTGCCAGACACCATGGCAGAGCATCATGGTACCTGAGGGAAGAAGAAAGACAGAGATGGTCTGAGACTAGCCCTAGCAGGATTTCCCATCAGTGCATGTCGGTAGCCTGGAGTCCATGACCTTTGCCCTTCAATGCACAGGGTTATTCCTGGCACTGTTCTATTAACACCCTGTTTTTCTCTCCATTGAGAACACTACCACATCCCTGCATATTCGAAATCTCTTCTGTCAGATTGACCTCTCCCCGTTCTAACTTCCCAGGTCCAGAAACTGCAATGGCAGAATATTAGATGCTCCCTTGAGGAGTCAGACAGGGATGGAAATTTCAAAGGAACTATCCAAAAACTGGTTTCACAACTCTAAAACCCTCACTCTCATCAAGAGTATGAAAAAGTGTGTGGGAGATTGAGAAGATAGTTGTGGAGAGGGTTTCTTTGAAGAGAGCTGGGCTGTGAGTTCTCCTTCCCCAAGGGGGGAATGTGAGTGTGACTCTCCCTTATCTCAAGCCTGCTAGAGATCTTCAATGGGACCACTCGGAGAGTAGACCCTGTAGTGTGGGAGAATCAGTGTCTGGTGTGTGACACTCACCTGAAAATTCTGTCTGGGTGACAGGTGACAGCAAGCTGCTCCTATGTAGAAAGGAAAGCAGGAGGTAGCATTGGGTGAGTTGTTCTCCCAGAATCCATTTGGGCAAAGATACTTAAGTGTTTCCTAGGGTCTGCATATGGACCTCACAAACTAGAAAGCTGAGATGGGACAGAGTTAAGCACTGCCCACTGGGCCACACGCAGGGGCAATGAGACCTCAGTAGAAGGAAGTTGAGCATTCTAGCCCTGCCCTGCTACAGGCCCTGGTTTGTTCACAGTTTGTTCTGTACAATGGGCAACTATAACTTTGTATGAAGTTGCAAGTTTGATCATTATACGGGATAAATTAGTCTATATATGAGTTGATTCTAAATGTGACTGAAGGTATCATCGAACTTTTTATTACCACAACAAATGTTCATAAAGGCCATGAATCTGCTCAAGTTTATATCCAGGGATAGAAGAACTCTCTTCCTTGAATAAATGTAAAATAGACAGTGGGAAACCAAAGTTTCTTTGTGGTTTCATTTCACATGCTAGTTTGTTCAAAGCACAGGCCACAGTCACATAGCACTCGATCTGCATGTGTTTCTCTTATGGATTCTTCTCTGTGTAATTTGTAGGCATATCTCATCTCTGGCCAGTAGACTATAAGCTCCTGTAGACAGGTTTCTTCTTTATCTATCTCATAGGGCTCTTTTCTGCGTGTTTGGAACATGGCAGGCATTCAGTAAATATCTGAGGGAAGAGAACAGGAGAGAGAGAGAGGGAGGGAAGGAGGAAAAGAGGGAGAGAGAGAAATGAGAGCATCCAGGAGACTCTTGTGCAGTAAAAATCAATTCTTCAATGGAACCAGAGAACTGTGAGTCTAGAAACTGAAGGACATCTTCCTCACATTCTGCCATCTATTTCTGGTCCTTGAAGCCTTTGCCACAGGTAACCTTTTGGCCCAGACCTGTACATGGCCACTTACCACTGACCATTGGTGGCTTAGGACAGATGCACAGAAATGCTGCTGGGCTAATGGAGAAGTCATTGGATGGGGCGTCTGGAGTTCCTGGTACTAGGGCTGGACACACACGTCTGGAACTCTTTGTTGCCTCATCAGTAAGTGGGGATGGCAATGCCTTCTCTGCTGAGCTCTTAGAGTTATTATGCAGAGTATTTGGAAAGGGCAGGTTTCAAAAGTGAATGCCAGGTGCTGGCACCTGCTCCAGATTTCAACTGCCCTTTGAAAGACTGCCACAGCCCAAAGAGGCAGAGCTCTCTCTCTGGCCTGAGGCTTTCCTTCCAGGCTGAGATCAGAGCACCACAACGTAGATCCTAGGCCATGCCCTTCCTCTCTGCGTGACTGCAGCCCTCCCCATTTCCAGTCTATTCTCTTGAGGAGAGAAAGGCTAATAAGTAGAAACAGAAAAGGAATTTCAATGCTGCCCCCCCCCTTGTAGTTCTACTTTTGACCTCCTTGATCCTTTGCCGTCACAGTTTATTCTGTACAATGGGCTCAGAGAGTGTGTACTCATGTTATCCAGAACAGTTAATTATTAAGTGGCATCAGAACCTCTCTTGATGCTGCTTCTCCAATCTGAGTTGTGCATGCGAGACAGACACGTAGTGGGAGGGGAGAGAGGCAGAGTAAGTAGTAGGAGGAGGAGGAGCAGGAGAGCCAGGGAGTAAAGGGGAGGGAGGGGGAGAGAGACAGAGGGAAAAGGGTGAGGGAGACTTGCCATTTCCATATATTTTTAATTGCATAAATAATACATGTTCATTGTAACAAGACAAATAATAAGGAGGTGTGTTTTTAAGTGAATGGTCTCACCTTTCCTCTCTCCTTTTATCTTGAAGTAATTTTGGTAATGAACTTGAAATCATGAATCCCTGTGAATGCGTTTGACTCTCAGCCCTCATGGATCCTCTGTCTCACCTAACGTCACCCTTTCCTATAGACTCCTACACACACACACACACACACACACACACACACACACACACACTCACACACACACCACTTTCCCATCTCTCTGCTGCCCCTCTAATATATCCCAGACATATTTGTTCCATACCTTCATATAGGCAGAACCTAGCAACTTTCCAATTGCTAGTCTTGTAAAATCCATTGAACTGTTCAATGTACCCTTCACTTCGGAGAAACCTGAAATAGTCCCAATAAAATTCCCTTGGTAGACCCTTTCTAAAGAGGAAGCCCCTCCTACAGACACTGATAGGAAGGATGTAGAACCGATCAGGAAGGTACCACTGTGAGACTAGCATCAATGAAATGTGTCTGAACGTTTCTAGGGCTGAGCAAACCATATGTCTTCATAATTTGATTGTGTCCTGGTCCCAGAGGTACCCCCAGCTCTATTGAACACCGATGGAGTTATTTAGGATCATAAATAATATTATCAGAGAGGGTCCACTGGGTAAACAGAGTCAGTGTGTAAATTGTCAGAGTGTGATATTGATTGGTCTTCACTGACTAATGAATTATTCTGTTTAAGAGCCCACAGAAATAGTGCACAGCATTTCAAGGCAGTGGGGCCTTTGAAGGATTTTCTTGAAGAGCAGCTTCTGTCGAGTGGCTCTGGCTCCCATCGCCAAAGAAGAGTACTTCATCAGCTACTGTGCCATCACGGAAAAATAACAGGTAGCCCCCACAGGCCAGGGACCCCAGTAGGAGTCATGGGGACCAACGAGAGTGATGAATGGAGACACTTGCTGGATCCAACCAAATCCAGCCTCCTGCTGTTGCAGGTTTCATGCCAGGTCTCCACAAAGCTCACAGGCTGTAGATCTACTGCAGAAGGGGCCCAAAATGTGAATTCCAGATAGGGACTTCTTGACATTTGACTTTGCATGTTGACTACAAGCTATTCATTTCACGCTCTGACCTTCCTTGGTGACCTGCCAGTGGCAGACTGAACCCATGCTTTTAATGCAAGGCTATTGGAGGGAGTTTCAAAGGGTGAAGGTTACGGCTCATCTCTGCACCTACGCTCCTTCTTAAGAGTGTAGAGACTCTCTGGCCTACAAGTCTACATCTTGGTCCCTTTTGTTATTGTGACCCCCTAACCTGCCCAAGTTCCACCCACTTCTTGGACTTTTGCCAATTCATGTTCTCTTTATCACGGGACGTCTTTTTATATCTCTCCCCCTGCTCTATTTAACAGTTGGACTGTTTGTCATTTTCTTAATGATTTTTCTGAGTTCTTTAGATTTCAGATACTAATCCTTTCCTGAATCTATTTGTTGCAAATATATTTTTTCCCATCTGTGCTTTGTCTTTTCGGTCCCTTCATGCCATTATTTTGGTGAACATACATTCTTAATTTTAATGTAGTTAGCTTTATCAGTCTTGGAGTTCATTATTAATGCTTTTTGTGTTTTGTTGAATAAATCTTCCGCACCTGATAGTCACAAAGATAGCCCCCTTTATTGACTTCTAAAAGTTTTACCGTTTGGCTTTTCACATTTAAGTCTTCAGTTTTTCAAGAAATATTCTTATGGTTTATATTCTAGGATCCAATTTCACTTGGTTTTTTAAATAATAAGTGCAGGCAATTATTCCGGCCCCAAAGTTAAGTTGTCTTCCCGGTGACCTGCAACGCCACTCGTAACAACTATATTAAGATTCCATTGTGAGTGGGTCTGTTGCTAGCTCTCTATTCTGACTCATTGGTAAATTAGTTTATCCCTATGCCTATACCACATATCTGAAACATCCACATGAAAATCTCTCCCTTCTTCTCACTGGCATCTTCCCAAGACTGACCCCTCCATGAATTATTTTCTCATCCTCTATTCACCAGCCCTCTTTCTCTTCACTTTCTTTGATCTTTTACCTCTGCTATTTATTTATAATGTATTCTATAGTAGCATGTACATATACCTCTCTGTCTCAGACACTAATTCCTGTGGATGGGAGTTTTACTTTATTTTCCCCTGCTCCCACCCCATCTCTCACACCACGCACAGTACCAGACTCACAGTAGAATCAATGAGTATCTGTTAAAAGGATATAAAGACCAACCTCGGCAGAGATCTTTAAATCTCAATGAACTTACCCATCCTGGAAAAAAGCAACAACTTGGGTCCCTCTGGATGCATTACACCTTAACCACAGGAATTTTTTTCTGGCCTATCTGAGCAAACTCAGTGGAGTTAGTGAGGCTGAAGAAACACTGGAGAAATGAAAACTGCCTACCTGTCTTTCCCAGGAAAATCACTCAAAGACACTCAGGAGTATTGGGCCACGTGCTGCAAGAGCAGACATCCACAGGTTGGAGGTGGTACCAGGTCCAATCGGAAGCCCAGGGGAGTGCCACCATGTTGCCAGCCCAGCAGACTAAAATCCTTTGCCAATCAACAGAGGAAATCCTTGGAGACTCTTGTGCGTGCTGTCCACCCCCCACCAATTTACAAAACAGACCTGCATCGCTAGCCTACAAAGGAGACTACCAGAAAGGCAGTTCTAGGATCTAGAAATAGAACTAGGATATGGTGACGCCTTGTAAAGTCCATTAAGAGAAGTAATCTCCCTGGCACTGGCTAATGCCAGTGGTGTTGCAATATAGGTTCCAGCCAGGTGAGGGAGGTGCAGCTTTCTACTGATCTAAAACATGGAAGAAAAGGAAGAGGGAAGCAGAAAGAATAGAGAATGTACTTGGTGGTTGAGAAAAGACTTACCACACCTCATCATTCACTCAACAAGTATTTTTAAAGCCCCACTATCCATAGGGGCCTCCGCTAAGTGCTTAAGATTCAGGAACGAAGCAGAACTCATTTCCTCTTTCTTTTAGAAGCTCACGTCTTGGCTATAGACTAACCTCCTCGGTTCCCCTCAAGTCCAGACAGTTGGAGTACAACTAGATCCTCTGCTTCCAGTTAGGAAAACTGAAAACAACCTCTGGCATTCCTGCATGGTGCCAGGTCCCCACCAGCGTGGCAGCCGGGCGCCGCACTTGCGAAATAAATCGCCTAGCCCCGAGTCGTTCGTCTTTGTTTTCTGGGTTCAGTCTTCAAGTTAATTCAGAACAAAAGACAGTTACTTAAATCCAGATATTTTATCTTAATGTGGGTAATTCCCATAATGTCATACATTAAGATGTCTGATTTCAGCTGCCACCCAACAGGCGGCAGGGATGTCGTTGAAGATCTGTTTTATCGCTGCATGTGCATATGTTTCTATTTCGTTTACGGCACATGAGAGGCTGTCACCAAATTGGTCTCGCATTCAAAATGTGGAAATAGAAGCAGTTAGATCCTGACCTTTATGTAAGGTAGGAGGTCTGTGCACAGAGGGCGTGTGTGTGTGTGTGTGTGTGTGTGTGTGTGTGTATGTGTATGTGTGTGTGTGTCCAAAAGAAGGGAGGAGGCAAGGGAAGGGATCTAATTTCCATCCCCCACCAAGGACCCATGTAGTTCATCCATAATCTGTACCAACAACAACTGGAAGAGCCAGATCTTAAGAAACCAATGGCCCATTGCATCTCAAAAGCCCCAAAGTGGCTAACCCGGTGGCTGTCTGCCGAGCCCAGTTCATCAGTAGTAAGAAGGTAAATTGCAAGGAGGGCACTTTTCTGCTCTCAGCCCTCCTCACCTCCTCCAGTCATCTCAGCCAAATTAGCAACGCTTCATGGGGCTGTTTGTTTGGGACTGATTCTGCTGCCTCCGCTCTGTTGTTCACCAAGATAGGCTGGGAAGCTGCCAAGCGATTAAGCGATCGTGGTTAGCCTGTGACTTGAACTGCTTTCTTCTGGAATATTAAAAGTTTTACAGCCTCAAGCAGTGCACTTTGGCTCCTAGTAATTAATACCGATTTTACCATAATATCTTATTTTTATGGGCATTATCTTGTTTCTCATGAGCTGAAAAAATATCACTGCAGCTTATGAAATACGTTATAATATCTCGCTTAGTGCAATCATATTTGTGTCATTATCTGGCCCCTGGAGCAGCTAATTTAGCCCACATGATATAGAGCAATATTTATTTTCCTTCTGATTATTTGAGGGGCACGCTTTCTGCCATGTTGCACATATGGGCAAATCAAGCCTTGATCACAAATACATCCTTCAAGTCTTAGCTCCTGGGCCATCTCTGCTGACTTTGCCTGACATCTCCTAGCAAACCTGGGTCCTTCATTCCTCTGATCTTTAAAAAATATGTGTTCCCATTATATTTTTTAATACATTACATTGTATTTTTATTTGTGTCTCCCCAAGAGACCTTGAGTCTTTTGAGGACAGAAAGCATATCTTTTCATCTCTGTGTGGTCCCTATTTCAGACTCTCATACATTGTATGTGCCTAATAAATATTTTTTGAGTGATGGACCATAACCTTGTTTAACTTATTCAATAAGTTCATATAGGCAAAGAACTTGATACAGGACTTGGCATAGAGCAAACACTCAGTATATGTTGGTTGTTGTTATTATGGTAATTCATGTAAAGACAAACTCTGTTTCCCTGTAATTTGCGGCTATTGGTCTTTGTTCTATCTTTGGGTTATGTGCCAGCATTGATAAGCCTAAAAAGGCTGCTCTCAGCAGTAACTAGCTGAGCTACTGTCCATCTTTTGGCCAGAGGTTGGGTAGGAACACTAAGCCCTGAAAGGTGGGGGTTGGTGGAGGATGACTTACTGTATCCTTCTTCCCCTGGGGAAATTACGCATGTTTGTATAGTATATGAACACTTCCAAGACGTTTCCATAAATGTTGCTTTATTTGATTCCTCCTAAAAAGTTGGTGGTGTAGATGCAAATGTACCATTTTATTTCCATTTTATGAATGCTTTCTGGTGACCTGCCCAAGATCATATATGCTATGAAGAATGGAAGTGGAACTTGAGTCCAGGATTTCTGACTCCACTACAAAAGCCTCTAGGCATATACCTACCAAAGTCCTTTGAAGTGACCCGTCACAGTGGTGGCTTCAAAAGATAAATGAGATAAATAGGCCTGAGTACCCCAGAGTAGCTCCACCTGGCGTGATTTGGGGCAGAAAGGCTGCACTTGCTACCTCCTCTAGACAACTGAGGCAGAGAACTTATCTTCCAACCCAGTCTGCCCCTTCACTTTATGCCTTTGGTCCTGGCTGTGGCCCAAAGTCTCCCTGGTACTGTCTTCTCTTGATACCTTAATACATTCATGGAATTGACAAGCATAAAAGATGGAGTACCTCTCCTCCAGCTGTCAGCTGATTGGACTGCTGGGAACCAGTGGGTCATGCCACACTAGTGATCAGGAGAACTGTTGTCTGGTGCTGGCATCCAGGAGGGTCTTGAGGCATGAGGACTGCATTATTTTACACCCTCACTTCTGGGCAGAGGGAGCCTCTCCCTGTGCAGAGAAAAGACTGTTGGTCCTCCCACAGAGTCATCATATCCAGCAAGGAAGGCTTCATGGTGTCAAGGAAAAAGTATGTTCCAGTTCTACCACTGATTAATCATGTTGGCTTGAGCAAATGACATTCCCGCTTAGAGACTAAGTGGCCTCTTCAATAAAAGGAATGAATAAAAAAATAAGATACCTTAAAAGAGCCAATGGAGTATACAAGAAAAACATTTTGGAAACTAAATCCATATAATGGAAGGGATTATTCTCCTTGAAGCTAATTTCTGTGAACTTTCAAGTTATATTTGTCGTTCTCCTCAAGTTTAACCTGGCTGCGAATTTTACACATCCCTTCCACATTTTGGCAGCAGAACCACAGTGACTCAATGGAAGCACATAAAAGGGTTATCTGTTCTGCAGGATGGCTGCTGGCTAGGGCAGAGGCCACCCTAAATTTAAGCTGCCCATGAGACACTCTGTGGAAGGCAGTGATGGTGTAACATTTGACCCAAGGAGGAGGAGGCAATGCGCAACCCAGGGCAATTCAATAACCATCTAGCTTCCAAACACCAGTTCACTTAGAACACATATTCTTCATAAAGCTCTTGATGTTAAAAGTGTTTAATTTTTAAATCTCAATAACATCAGGTTGTGTGTATCATAGAAACTATCTGAAGTCAGCACTTAAATCATGGTATCATGGAATCTCATAATTAAGGAAACTTGAGGGGTTATCTTTCTAATTCAACCCCGATCCAATTGCTTTAGTTGGTGACGGCTCTCTCCATGACACAAACATAATTATAACTTTTCTTGTGGTGGAAAATATTTCTTGTCCATTTTTGTCTCCCATAATGCAACTTTGTGTCTTCCATCACAGTGACTTGAACATAGTCAATGCTAAATAGCTACTTTTTGAATGAATGAATACATAAGTAAATAGAGAATAAATGAATAAAAGAATGAACTTTCCTTGCATAGCTAATATGATTTCAGTTTGACTAGTACACAAGCTGCCTTACTTGCTAACAGTGACTTGAAATCATTTACTCAGTCAATAAATTATCCATTCAATCATTCACTGAATAAATATTTATTGGGTGCCTACTATATGCCAAACACTATTCTAGGCACTGAGAGCACGTTATTAGATAAAATAGACAATGGAGGATCTAATGAAAAATTAATGGCCAATTCAATTGATTGATGTTTAACAAATAAAATACTGAGTATTTCGCTACTGACTTAGCTATTTTAGCAACATTTAGGTACAACTTTTTGAAAATTAATCTGTTGACATCTACTATTTCCAGACACTCTTCTAGACATTTTGAGGAGAACAAGATTGAGTATATGCATAAAGGTATCAAAATGTATGCCATGTGAATTAATGGTACAGTTACTACACCCTTTAGTACATTTGTTTTAAAACATTACTTACAGATTTTTTTCCTACCATATCTATGACCTGGGCTATTAAATTTTTATATTCCATAAGGACTTTATGAAGATAGTGTGTCTATGTGTGAGCTAGCTAGATTTGTATTAATCTGTCATTTATTTTAGGAAATGGTGGTACTGACAATAACTGTTATCTGTGTGTGCGGCTGGGGCTGAAAAGACCATCCTGGGACCAACTGTCCTTTCCACACTGTGCACATAAGAAGATTACTCTTTGGTTTAGGAAAGAGCGCACTGTTTGCAAAGTCAATGATTGTTTACTGCGCAACTTGGGCTCTCAGCTCGGATAACTCTTTGCTCCAGAATGGCCCCCAGTGGTGCTTCCCACTCTCCCATGACCCTTCCTTACCATGGAGCCTACCATGGCCATGTGCCTGAGGGTTTAATCTACTGCAGGAGCTACTTAGTCCCCAGTGGTTTTATATCGGAGCTGGCATTGGGTCTGAGGGTGTCCACTGACCTGTACACTTGGCTGTGGATCTTTCAAAGCCATTCTTTTCCCATGTAGACGCTCACTTGGTAGGTAAAGAAGATGTTTCTGTTTCTTCCCAAAACAGTTGCTTGTTTTAAAATAGAGAAAGTACCTACAAATCACGCGGATTTGTGTTGTACAAGGTAAAGCAATGGATGTTTTGTGGTGTGTTTGATGCTTTTGGAATTACATAGGTACAGGTTTGTAGAATTCATGCAACTTGAATATGGTGCATAATAATAATGGATATAATAGGACAATATATAATAATCATCCTTTGGATAAAGAAGTATTCATTTGATCTTTTAGTTGTCTGCTGACCTTATCGCTCTTACAGAATTGCAAGGTCAAAGGGCAGGGGCCATGGCTTAGATATATTCCTTTATTTCTAACAGGTAGCACAACACTCTGCACACAGTGGTTACTTGTTGTATATTTATTGATCAATGAATACATTTTAAAAGCATAAGTACTTAAAAATATTTTTTAAGAAACTGAGGCCCAGAGAAAAGTGTCTAAAAGTCTAAACTAAATTCCCTGTGCCTATAAACAAAAATCATAATTTTAACCAACAACCAAAGATATTAATTTCACCCTTTAACCTTTACAACTATGCTATAAAATAGGCAAGGCTGGCTTTACTATCCCACACGATAAGTAAAATAAAAACAAAACAACAAGAAAACTGAGGCTACCAGGGTGGTTTCATTTGTCCAAAGTCACACAGTCGGCGGGAGGCAGAGGAAGAAGGTACGAGGAGGTAGCAAGTTCCTACAAAAAGCTACATCTTACCAAAAAAAATGAGCTCACTAAATACTTGATGAATGAACAATGTATTAAATGGGCACCTATTATGTACTCAGCCACATACAAGGAGTTTTGGGAACAGTACAAATATAAGACATGGTTTCTGCTTTCATGGACCTTACCACCCGACTAGAAAGTTCTGGAATCCACAAGCAAATGTTGAAATAACCACTTCAGGCAGAGCGTGAGAAGGCCCAAAATAAGTGCGAGAGACCCTAAGTAACAGGGAGTTCAGAAAAGCGGTAGGCCAGCAAAGAGGCGCAGTAGTCAGGATGATGCTAGTTGCCTCCCAAAGGTTTCGGGAGCATTGATTTCAACATTGGCAATAGTCTGGTCTGCAGGGCTGTTGAGACTTACCTGACGCCCAGGGAAGGCGGGTTCTTTGGCATCTCTTCACATCCCTCCCGTCCCTGTTCGGCAGAAAGACAGGCAGAGCAGCCACCTGAGAAGCAGGGAAAGCCCTTCTCTCCCCAGTGACCCCATTTTGGGCACAAATGCTGCTTTCTGGGGCAGCAGTGGGGAGTCCCTCTATTAACAGGGCCCCATACACTCAGGGCATTACTCCCTGGAGAAGCCTTGGGAGAAGGGGTTTCAGGGGCAGACTCC
Organism: Carlito syrichta; assembly: GCF_000164805.1. NCBI lineage: Eukaryota > Metazoa > Chordata > Mammalia > Primates > Tarsiidae > Carlito > Carlito syrichta. The sequence continues at coordinate 249,425 of NW_007246952.1, forward strand.
TTCATCCCCAGAAAGTTGCCCAGACCCTTTAATTAGTGTCCCAGTTTGTTACATCTGCCACTGTTTTCCCCCAAGGGATACAGCCCGGCCTCACTTGCGCTGACTGTTATCTTTCAACAGCTCAGAGCAGAGTGCTTTTTCAGTAACCTCATCAAAGGATAAGCTAGGATTCAGATAAGCTTTTCAAGGAGGAAGTCGGGGTTATAATTTTCAGAGACTTCTGAATGTCACCTCCAATTTTCAACTATTCAGTTCAAATGCCACTTTGGGGGAGCTGGGCAGCCTCAGATATTGAAATGGCAACCTCTGACCTCGGTCCTTCTACATGCCTGGTCATCTTAGAGCCTGGCAGATCCAAGAGTTGAAAGTGCTAGAGATGTCTGACTTTATAATAATTCTGCTTCTCAGAAGTGCAAATTACACAAGAATTGGTGCTAAACTCTCCATTAACTACAGAGTCCAAAGAACCTTTCGTTTTCCAAATTACCTGTCAGTTTCTCCGTGACGCCATATAATTCTGTCGTGTAGGGAGAAAAAATGGTTGTAATTTGAAATTTCAGAGAAATTTCTAATTGAATCTGCATTTAACTTTGAAGACTTAATGTTCCTCCATTTCAGCAATGGGTTGAGTTACATCTAAAATTTCAGTTTCATCTTCCCCTGAAATCTACAACTCTTTTCTTTTATCTCTGGCAGGAACACCACTATGGATGTAGCGGTCGCTCATATTTTCACATACACTCTTCATTCTGAAACAAGACCTTAGAGATGACCTCATCCATCCCACCACCACCCCCGCCCCAGTGCTGGGAGACAGGCAAGGGGGGAAGTGAGAACTAAGCTCAAATAAGGTTTAAAAGATAGTCACTTCCCCTCTAAAAAAAATTTCATAAATGGTGATATACCACAATGATTCTTAGTAATGAATTCTGGTAATACATAGTCATCATAGTGATCAAATTATAGAATATTTTGGGGTTTTGTGGTTTTCAATCGTTCTCCCTGAGGAAACTTTGGAGCAGACATCATGATTGAGGGTCTCATTTATTTTCTATCCTCATGTTAACCAGAAGAAATCACTGTTATATAATTAATTAATATAGTTAAAAGTGGTGCTTTTCTGGTTGACACTGTCTGTTTGGTTTCTGCCTAAGAATTCACTTAAAGAAAGAGTTACCTAGTGTTGGGGGGAAAAGGTTTGCAATCCACTGAGCAAATAGTATGTTACAGCTGGAGAAACTAAGACCAGAGGGATTACTTAACGTCTAACTCAATAATGCCATGTGTTCATTCATTCCCCAAATATTTATTGGGAGCTTTCTATGTGGTAGCCATTTCTAGGTACTAGAGTACAATAGTGAACAAAACAAAGCCCTTGCCTTCATGGAGCTTGTATTCTAGTGGGAGGAGATACAACTTGGGAGTGAGAGGGAGCATGCTATTTTATGCAGCATGGTCAGGAAAGCCTTATGATAAGGTAACTCAGGAAGACTTGAAGGAAGTGAGAGTGTAGCTATGCAGATATCCAGGAAAGAAACATTCCAACAGGGAAAACATCAGACAGAAAAGGCACAGCCAGAGAAGCCAGAGGTGTGACTGAAATGCTGTGAGCGAGAGGCTGTATCAAGGAAGGAGGTCAGAGGATCAGAGGGACCTGATCGCCCAGGATGCTATAGATTGGTGTTGGTCATTAGTACTTTATCCTGAGTGAGCTGGGAGCCACTGGAGAGTCTTAAGTGGAGGAGTGACATGGCCTGACTTCGTTTTTCTAAAGGACTTCTTTGGCTGCTGAGAGGAGAATAGACTAGTTGGCAATGATGGAAGTTAGGAGACAGGTGAAGAGGCTATGGCAGTGATCTAGGGAAGATGGCAGCTTGGACAAGGGTGGTGGCAGCTGGGCTGATGAAAACATGATCAAGTCCTGGGTATCTTCTGAAGGTTGAGCCAAAAAAATTTGCTAATAATTTGAATTTGGGGTGGGAAAGAAAAAGAAGAGTAAAAATGACACCAAGTTTTAATGAACTAAGCTACCGGAAGAATGGAATTGCCATTTTCCGAGATGAAGCAAGCTAGGGAAGAAGTTGGTCTGGGTGGGAAAATATGGGTTTTGCTTTGGCTGTCTGAAGGTTATGGACTCTATTAGATAGTATTAGCCTTCAAATAAGAACAAAATATTTAGCCAGCACTAGAAAGCATTTTTCTGCTATTTCTTTGCACATTTTGAGAGAAATACAAAAAGTAAAATAGAGGCAATTCAATTTTTTTTTTTTTGAGTCAGAGTCTCACTGTGCCACCCAGTCTGGAGTGCAGTGGCACGCTCATGAACATCCCAGCGTCAACCTGCTGGGCTCAGGTGATCCTTCTGCCTTGGCCTTCCAAGTAGCTGGAACTTCAGGCAAATTCTACCACATCTGGCTCATTTTTTGATTTATTGTAGAGACGAGGTCTCGCAAAGTTGCCCAGACTGTTCTCAAACCCTTGGGCTCAGGCAATCCCCTCGCCTCAGTCTCCTAAATTGCTGGGATTACAGACTTGAGCCACCCCACCTGGCCACTGATTCAAATTTTTTATATGTCACCTTTTCTGCAGGTGGTAGTTCAATCATAAATTGACTGGGCTACTAATTTTCTTTCATTGAATAACACATGCAAAGGGATACAAACTTATTTTAACAATAGTCTATGCAAAGCAGTAGTCTGCCGAAACTTGACCATCACAAATCACAGAGAAAGCTTGCTATCAAAGTTGCAGATGGCACCCAGCTGGGAGAGATAGCTAATAACTCTGGATGACAAAAATCTAGATTCAAAAGGCAGGCTAGAAGGATGGGATAGAATACACAAGATGAAATACATTTAAGGTCCCACCCTTAGATTTAAAATCAATTGTGCAGATACAGAATGGGAGAAGTCTTCGTTTTCCAGAAATTCATGTAAAGCAAAGCCATAGGGGATTAGTTGACTGTAAGCTCATTATGTAATAGCATGGTACATGACTTTCAACAAAACTAATGTAACATTAATAGAAATGTAGTGTCCTGAATAGGAGAGTTAATCATCTCAACCTATTGTGCACCGAACTGTCCACACACATTGGGATAATTGTGCTCATTTCCAGTGCCGTATTCTAAATCATAGTGAGCATCAACAGGAAGGTGATCAGAATGTAGGGGCCTTGAAACTCTCATGGCTTTCAGAATGTATTCCTAGCTATTGCTTTGGGGAGATAGGCATTGAGAGAACTCGCTTTCTATTTTTCAAGCTGGGTTACTATCTGCTGGTAGTTATTCCTCACTTTTGATTATTTCAGATGGAGAGTGCAGGCTAATGCTTATCAGAAGACCAAAGAATGATCCATCTTGATCTATTCTCAATACTATCTATCCCAACTTTATTTTTTTAATCCAAAGGCACTGGATACCATTGACATTTAAATAGTTCTTTTGAGCCAGGTTTGGTGGCTCAGCCTGTAATCCCACGCCTTTGGGAGGCTGAGATGAGTGGATTGCCTGAGCCCGCAGGTTCGAGACTTGCCTGGGCAACTTGGCGAGACCTCATCTCTACAATAAATAAAAAATGAGCCGGGTGTGGTAGCGCGCGCCTATAGTTCCAGCTACTTGGAAAGGTGAGGTGGAAGGATCGCCGGAGCCCAGTAGGTCGAGGCTGTGGTGGCCGGGAGCGGCCACTGCACTCCAGTCTGGGCGACAGAGTGAGATTCCAACTCAAAAAACCAAAACCAAACAAACAAACAAACAAAAAATTAGTTCTTTTGTAAAGGGTTCCGGTAGTCAGTGCCAAAGTCATAGAAAAGAAAGAAAAGGAGTAGAGAGGAAAAGGTCAATAGTGTAGGTTGATCCACACAGAAGGGTGGAGCCCTACACATCCAGTGGAAGTGGTCCAACTTTCCTGCATTCACCTCCTCATTCATCTTCCTTCTCATAGTCCTTGCCCTTTAACTCCTCTCTGATCTGGTGTTTCTGTCCCACATGCCTATACTACAGGCCAGAATTTTATTTTATTTACTTATTTTTTGATTTGGAGTCTCACTCTGTCACCCAGACTGGAGTGCAGTGGCCGCTCCTGGCCACCGCAGCCTTGACCTGCTGGGCTCCGGCGATCCTTCCGCCTCAGCCTTCCAAGTAGCTGGAACTACAAGCGTGCGCTACCACGCCTGGCTAATTTTTTTATTTATTGTAGAGATGAGGTCTCGCCAAGTTGCCCAGGTGGATCTCAAACCCGCAGCCTCAGGCAATCCACTCACCTCAGCCTCCCAAAGTGTGGGATTACAGGCTGAGCCACCGAGCCCGGCTCGGCCAGAATTTTAAAAGTGTCAGTCCCTACTTTATTCTTGGCTCTCAGATTCTGCTGCCTCAGACATGCTCCTCTGCTTAGTTTCTGCTGTCTCCACAATGTGGGTAGAAAGATAAGCTTTGTGCTGCAAACTTGGTGGAAGAAGACTGAGAAGAGGCCTCTAAAATGAAACAGAAGCTATCACAGTGACAATTTCCTCCCAAAGATCACTCAGGTAGTCCTCAAAGACCTATTACTCTTACTATCATGCATGTGGCCCTTTTTATGGCAGAGATAGTTAGATTCAATACTGGAGACTTGATTCTGGCAAACAGCTGCCCAATTAGAAGGTATAATTTCTTGGCCTCCCTTGAAACTATGAAGGGTCATATGACTAGCATTCTTGTCAATGGAGTGTGAGCAGGAGTTGTGTGCATCTATTTTAAGTAGTGGAGCTTAAGAAGTAGGTGTACTTCCTTCAGCTTTTCTCTTCCTACCCACAAACTAAATGCAAAAGATTCTACAACCCTGGGTAAGAATAAAAAGTCAATATTGATAGGTCCTGGGCCCTGACGACCATCTGGAGGGCTTACAGCATGACACTATTAGGTGGATAAGAAAACAAATATCTATTACCTTAAGCCATATTGAGAGACAGAGGACTTATTTGTTACAGCAGCTTATGTTACCAGAGAGGAGACAGAAGCTGGTTAGGCAGAGAAAGAGGGTCTGGAGGAGACTTAACACCTGCAGGAACACCCCTTGCACAACCCTCATTATATAATTGTTGGTTATTAATGTGGTTAATGTGGTTAAGAACATCCTTTTAACCCAGGATGTACTGCTAAAAGGGACATTTTGCTGCTTAAATGCAGGCGCAGTAGCTAAACTAAATGTCCTAACTTGACCTTGGTTTATTATAATATCATTCACATAGCATTAGCATTGAGGTTTTACCCCCTTGAGTGGGCTTTTCTGTGGCACTTATAGGTAATATTCAAGGTGAGTAACTTTGGCCGAGGGCCCCACATGCACAATAAGAATTGGGTCCCAGGAAGTAAGGGGCAGATGAGTTGTAAATGAGAGAAATGCCCCAGAAAAGATAAAACAAAACCACAAACAAACTTCTAGCACTGGATAGCCCATTTTGGTCCCCCTCTCTTCTCTGGAGAGAGCTTTGGGGCTTAATAAACTCCTTCTTTCACTCATTCTTTTGGCGTTCGCTTTCCTTAATCTTCTCGGTCATGGGACAAGACCCATGCTGGTTTAAACAGACAGTAGAGTTCAAAACTCCTACAACATTACCCTATTATGTTATTTCTTTGGAAAGAAGAACACCGGAACCATATGCAGATTGCTTACTTCTCTAATCTATAACCTATAGGTGATGGGTAAAAGTGAAAGAGGATATGTTTCTCATTCTGACTCATATGTGTCTCATGAGGAACAGTTTGAAGAAAGCTGGCCTTGCAAAGCCTTGCTGTGTATGTGGGGCGGGGGGAGTGGTGGTCACTAATGTAGAGGGAAGTATTACCCAGTGGTTGGAAGCTACAGGAAATCCAATTCGCCTCAATGAATCTGCACCTTACATATGTTCCTTGAGGGCAGGCACTGTATTTGTCTGGTTCACCACTGTGTCCTAGGAAAAAACATGGTGACTGGCTAAATAAATAAATAAAATTGGTATTCCACAATATTTGTTAAATAAATTTTAAAAATAATTTTTAAAATGCCTTTTTGTATCTTGTTGTGAGAAACTTACTTTCCCATTAGTGAAAGTTCCATGCAGAGCTTCAATGAGCACCTGGTGGAAGGTTGGGCTGGATACCCTCTCAGCAGATCTCATCCCATTTTTTAAATTCTATGTCTCAGTAGCATTCAAACAACTTTCCCATCCATTTTCCTTTTTGATCCTTATAACACATCTGTGAGATGATCATCCCACTTTTATAGGTTCAAAATTGAGAGATTAAGATAAAATGAGGCATCCAAGCTCACCTTGCTATTTAGTAATGAAGCTGGAACTATATCTTTAATCACTTGACTCCTGGAACAGAGAGAGCTCTCTGGTGATTCCTAATTCTGGAAAAAGGAAAAAGAGAGAGAGAGAGAACTTAATTGAATGTTCACAGTGCTAAGTACTTTATATACATTTTTTTCAATTATCACAACTACTCTGTGGTAGGCAGTATGATTAATCTATTTTATGGCAAGAATCAGAGACTTAAGAGGGTGAGTTTACACAGATCAGAGGCTGTGGATTTGGGGTTGGAGTCCATTTGTCTCACCCAAGTCTATACCTTTCAGTTTTGTAACTACTAGCTCCCTGCTAGGTACGGAAGAAAACAATGGGGGTCAGGGTAGTTCATGAAAGACTTCTGGGGTTATGGACTTGAGCTGGGTGCTAGCATTCTAGGGTCCACTGAGGTGTCCTATCAGGAGACTGGCTACAAAATGTTTCTCAGAAGCAACAGTTCACATATATTTTCTTGTGTCTTTGACATTGCTGATAATCTCCAAGGAACCTAGAGAGGGAGCAAGGTCCAGGGAGAGTAGAAAATTTATCTACCAGTATCTTTCTGGGATCTGTAGGTCATCCTCAGGGGCAAAAGAACTCCATAAGGGAAAAGCAATCATGGTTGGGCTTAGAACTTGACAGTTAAAAAAAATCTCAGCAGAGACAATCAGGGCTACCTTTGATGGTTTGGGGGGAAGAATTGTCTGAACTTTGAAGATTGCAGAGTAAACTCTTAAGGTGGCAGAACTAGACTAGCTCTGTGGATATGAGGCCTTGGAAAAATTTCCAGTTACAGTTTCCACTGTCCCCTCCCCGTGGTCATGGCTTCCCCTATCCATAGCCCTGTAGTTTTTTTCTCACATATAATTCCGATTTCCCCCTGAAGCCCTGTTCATGTTTTCCCGAGCAGTGATTTAATCTCACATCAAATCCTTCTGTGGGAGCTTTAATCTTGAACATTTTACCAAAAAAGAAAAACAATTGCATAGAGTAAGGAGGACCTGCCTTCAGTCATAACCCCTGCTCTGCCCCCTTCATCCTGAGACCAGCCCACCACTGCTGTAACTTATTTTCCTCTTGGTCAGATTCAGGGCTCTTCTCTCAAACATTGCATCCCGTCCATTCTGCTTAGGTGACGCTAACTATATTGTAAGTAATAGCCCGCCCGCAGCAATGTCGCTAACGGGTCTGTCTGTGCCTGGGTTATGAATGGGCCTGTCCTCAGCTGCAGTCACACCGCCCAGAGCTGGGAGCTCATCCCATCTTACAAGGTCAGACCTCATCGGTTTTTGGACGATGGGGAAATCTCCTAGGAAAACCTGGGATGCGGCCAAATGGGTTGCTCTGTAGATGGTTCTCTCTCCTGGAAGATGGTGACTTTTCCTTCTCCCAGCCTGGTCACTGATGCATTGGAAAGACTAAGGTTTTAGATAGCTGAATGGAACACTCAGGAAAATCCTTAAAGGGTGTCTTTACTCAGGAACACCTGTGAAGATATCCTTACTCTTCATATCCATCTAGCCCAGCAAAGCATCAGACACCAGGCCTGCAGTCAGGGAGCGTTTGTTGAATATTACCACTAACAATAGCTTTATTTTATTGTGTGCCACAGACTATGCTAAGTACTTTACACATAATAGAGCAGTTTATTTTATTTAATGCTCCTTGTAAGCCCATGCATTAGGAATCGTTAGTCTATTAGATTTAAAAAAACTAAGGTTCCCGCAGTTTCATCATCTTGAGGTCACACCCACTACTGAGAGGTGGAGCCAGCATTATAGACTGTCTGATTCCAAAACTCAGTCCTCTTAAGCACTGTATCATACCATTTCTTTATGAAAAAAAATGGTCTTGCCATCAGCTATGTTTTCAAGTCACTGACATTTTTGCACCTGATCATACAAGTCTGGTCCAAGCTTTTCCCATGTGATTACATACGTGTGCCTATATGCAAATACAAGCACATATGAGTTAATACTAAGGGAGAGGGAAATGATTCTGAAATGGCTGAAGTGGTTTGGGGAACAGAACAAAACAACCATTTTCCCTCCGCAGCTCTGTGATTTGAAATTCCTGACCCAGTCACATACCATATGGCAGAAGGACCCTTGTGACCCCAAAGCACCAGTGCTTGAACCTATCTGGTCCTCTGCACCCCCACTCTCACCCTTACCTCTACTCTTCACTTCATTTGCGGCCATTCAGCTTAAGACGCTTTAGACAGTCTTGTTTCAAGCTGTATTTTCTCCTTGTAGACTCAACAACGGAACAGGATTTCCCTAATCTTTTTTACCCTTGGCATTCTCCAAGGATTTTTGAATCAAGGTTTTCCCCTCTAGCCAGGCAGGTTCATACTGACCAGGAGGATCTGAGCATTCTTTCTTTCATGCATCATTTTCCAAGCAGATATTTACTGAGTACATACTATGTGTCTCTACTCATCCCTGAGAACACACTGGTGAACATGTCCAATAGGAATCAGTCCTCAAGTTGCTCACTATCTACTTGGGGAACAGATAAATGAACAGCAAACATTACAGGTAGCAGGAGAAAAACAGCTTATGTAAAAGTTTGAGGCAGGACTTCTGAAAGTGAGAGCTGTCTTCTCTTTAGCAATACACCTGGCTGGGTCTCTGATGAAAAGACAGGGCCCAGGGCCTGGCCTGCCAGGAGAGGAGTGAGTTAGTGAATTGGTCTGCATTATAAGGAAGAAATTCCAGTCACTTACATGTCCCTAGTGGGAAGAGTCAAGAGGCAGGGACAGGTATAAATGAAGAAGGCCAAGTGTATTTGAGAAAATGAGAGAACACATTACCCGGAAGAGACAAAAGTCAGAGAAGTTGATAGTGGTGGGAACATCCAAAGGACTTTTAAGAACAAACTTGCATTTGTTTTAAGTTCTTTGCTGTGTGCTACCCTTCTGCCATGCTCTATATCTCTTGAGTAAAATATATTATGCAAAATAGTCATGGTTAGTGATTTTGTGGAAATGGTTGAATAGGGCAACAGAGAGAAGTCTCATCTCATTCACATCCCCTCTCAGTTGAGACCAGAATGACAAGAGAATATGACACCAAGGCAGGGAGTGACCTGGAGTTTCAGGCAGTGATCAGTAACAGAGGGAGCAGAGACTCAGAACAGAGTTGAGGGGAATTGAGAAGTAGCAATAGATGTGTGTGTTTGGGACAGCCCTCCAAACAGGGACCGATTTCTGCCCAAATAGACTAAACCTGCATTGATTCAGCCCTGACTGCACATTAGAACCATCTGTGTGCTTTAAAATGTATAGATTCTCAATCCCAGGATTTCATCTGTCTGAGTGATGATCCAGGCATCAGTATTTTTTGAACCAGAGGTAGTGATTCTTGGAGAGACATTCTGATCTCCATATAAGGTGGTAAGAATTAGAGAGGCACAAGTAAAGAGAACTAAAGAGCAGAGATGAGTTCAAAGTAGATGGAAGTGGTAGCTAAGCTGAAAGCCCAAGGATTGAGTAGCAATTAGCCACGCAAAGGGAAAGGAGAAATGGGACGATGTCTCAGGAAGGGGAAAAAGCAGAAGTCAAAGCAAGAGGTCAAACTGTAGAAGGAGCTTAACAGGGCTAGAATGTGGTATGTATATAAATGTGTGTGTGTGTGTGTGTGTGTGTGTGTGTGTGTGTGTGTGTATGTGATTGTATATGTGTCTGTGTCTTTTGTATGGGGGTAGGAAAAAGGGAAAGAAAGTTGGGAAGGTATGCGTTTGTAGCAAGTACAGTCAAAGAAACGAGATGTCCATTTTATGGAGAATCTTATATACAACAAATAAAGAACCAGATTCATCTTAATGTCCTTGAACTCTAGCAAGCAATACTTAATCCCTCTACTCTTTTTAATCCCTGAATCTGTTAGCTATTGCTGCGTAGCAAATTACTCCAAAACTCAGTGACTTGAAACAATGAACAGTTGTTATTGCTCACAAGTCTATGAATCTGGTGAGTGGTTCTGCTGACTGGATTCACTTGTGTGACTGAGGTCAGCTGGTAGGTGAGCTGGGAGCTGGTCTGTCTAGGATGCCTCACTCCTGTACCTGGTCATTAGCTGTTGGCTGTGGTAACAGAGTCACTGGACCATGTATCTCTCATCACCCAGCAGGCTAGCTCAGACTTTTCACACGGCAATGCCTTCTCCAGGACAGAGAACAGGAGTATGCAAATGCTCTTGGGCTCTTGACTTGAAAGAAATACACTAACACTTCTGCTACATTTTATTGGCCAAAACAAATTGAAAAAAAAAAAGTCCAAATGTAAAAGATAGGACCGAAGATTCTTCTTCATGCTGATAGGAGCAGCCAAGTCACACACTGCAAGAGACATGGCTATACGGAGGCAAAACAAAAAAAATAATTGCAGCAGCCATTTTTGCAATCACTCTACCACATTTCCATAACCTTAACTGCCTCTAGTTTTCCTATGGTTTGGAAATGGGAAGGAGTTCAGGAACATGCTGTCTTTCAGGATAACACAAATCCAGGTTACAACTCCTACTAACCAACCAGCCACAGGCAAGAGCCGGGCTGCCAGTCCTAATTGCTCTGTCCAGTCTTCACATGCCATCGATTTCCTATTTTCCATCCCCGGACTCTCCAATGTTGCTTTCCTTAACACCACAAACTGTCGGTTGCTTTGTGTGTCCCTCAGGCCTCTGTGGGCATTTTCTTTTACATCAATGCACAAAGAAACCACAGCGCTCCCCCAGGCAGCCAAGGTGAGTGTCAGGGCAAGGCCACTGATCACAGGCCCTGCTGGTGACAGGAGGTGGGGATTTCCAAAGAAAAGCTGGGTCCTTGCTAGCCAGTCCTTCTGAAAGACAGAGTGCTGCCTCCTAGACCTCCTGGGCCTCTTCCCTCCTCCACAGGACTATGTGATACAGCTTGTCAGTGCCTGGTCATGGACCTCCCAGACTCACAGCAGCCACCACACTCTCAAAGCAGACACGGGCGGCATGTATGGACATGCTCTCTTTAGACACCATGTCCAGTCTGGAATTGGTATTTGAAGAATAATGGAAAACAAAGCAAGGGACAATAGGAAAGAGAAATGGTGCCTTGGAAGACAGACCAAAGGGAAGATACTCATTTAGAAGAAAGAGAGAAAGAGCTGGGAGGAATTTTAGCCATTGGCTTCATGTTTTGGAAGGATTAGTATGGTTGGGAAAATGACTTTCTATCTATCCTTTTTGAGAAAAGAGTAAGAAATACGAGGCTTAAAATTCAGTAGGAGGAATCAAGTTAGGTGGAATGAAGAACTTTCTGTTTGCTAAAACTGTAGTAAATAGGCTATGAGACAAGAGTTAGACATGGTCTCTGTCCTCAAGAAGTTTCCAGTGTTGTTAGAGATTCCAAAGTGATGCACATTAGCTAATACAGAAGATTGACTAATTCAACTTCACTGTACACATGCAAGTGATTTGGCAGTGTCTCTACTTGCAATGAAATTGAAAAAAAAAAGTTAGGTAAATCTTTGTAGAAGCACTAGGATTTGAGCTAGGAAGGATTTACACAGACAGAAGCAAGAAAGTCACAATCCAGATAGAAGGAGCTGTACAAAGAAAGACAGTAGGGTGATCAACTCTACTGTTTGCTGTGGCATCTCCTTAGCCTTGAGCACACTGACAAGGTTGGTCACACCATGAATCAGTATCATTTGTAGGAACAAGAGACCATTTTGACCAGGTAGTAGGATTCAGGTCCAGGGCTACCTTGAGAATGGAAGTAAGGACAGGATGGCCTCTAAAGTCTCCTTCTAACTTGATAATTTTATCATTTCCGTCTGCAGAAGACTTTTGAACTTCCTTGACTTTGGTCATAAATATCTTACTGAGCACACATTGGTCAGAATAATGCATATTTTGGTTCTGTTAGGTATCTTCTCTTGGGAGCTCATGGGAAGACTGCTCCTAACATAGTAATTGTACTTGAGAAACTTACCTTTCAGCATCTTGCACATGGTAGTCTGCATCTTGACTTCAGTGAGTGCTTCTTGGATGACTGGATGGCTGGATGGATAGATGGATGAATGAATGGGGAAAAAAGATGCGATGACAAATAGACAAAGGAATAGAGGTTTGGTGAATGAAAGACTGGATGGGTGAATGGATAGATAGAGGAATTATAGATAAATTGTAGTGGTTAAAACAATAAATTTATAAAGGGGAGATAATATAATGTGAATAAAACATTAGTATAAAATAAAATTGCACTTTGTGTGTGTATTGGAGTCTCATTCTGTTACCCAGGCTAGAGTACAGTGGCACACTCACAGCCACCCCAGAGTTGACCTACTGGGCTCTGGCAGTCCTTTTGCCTCAGCCTTTCAAGTAGCCGGAACTATAGGCACATGCTATCACGCCCGACTAATTTTTGATTTATTATAGAGACGAGGTCTCGCCAAGTTGCTTGGGCTGGTCTCAAACTTGTGGGCTCAGGCAATTCACTCGCCTCGGCCTCCCAAAGTTCTGGGATTACAGACTGAGCCACCGAGCCCAGTCTGCATTTTTAATAATGTTTTGAGCCTGACATTCTAACATTGTCTTCCTGCAGACAGATTACATAATCATGCCACACACCCCCTCCACATACTCCACGGTTACCAACACTTCCTTACCCTGAAACTCCTCTGTTCCTTCTTCCCTCCCCACCAAAAATGTTTTTTTTAAGATGACACTTGAGTTTTAATTCTATTAGTCCAGTAATGCTTTATGACCCTGGGCATGTCACTTTAGCCTCTACACCCTTAGTAACTCCATCTGGATAAATAAGAAGGTTGATTCAGATAATACCTGGAGACCCTTAAGAGCTATGATCATTGTCTTTATTATTTTTGAAAAGTGAAGAAATACAAGATAGCCAGATAGCACAAAAATATCCAAAATTTCCAGTTTGGGAACCAATGAAACAATCCGGTATTTTCTATACATCTGATGACATGGGTCCTTTTCTTCATCTGTGAAAGACAAGAAGTTAGAGAGAAATGTGGAAAGAGGCTCCCCTCTTGGTGCTGGCCACGGGACCTCTGCCCTTGGCCTCCCTGAGCTGGCAAGAGGATGTGTTTGTTTCAGTGTTGCCTCCAGTCTGGCTCCATGAGGTTGGTGTGAAGTTGTGCATTTTGCAGCTGAAGGCAGTGGGCTCCCCAGGATAATAGCAGCTGTTCAAGAGCATATTAGCACTCAAGATGCTTGATAAGAGGAATTAGAGTACCGCCCGGTTTCTTTATTTTTTTTTTTTTGCCTGGCTGAATCAATAATTAAGTGTATTCTAATAGTGCAGTTTTGCTCGAGATTCTCATTTGGCTCAGGCATTAGGTCTAAATGAAATATTTAGTTGACAGGATACAGTTATGAAGCAAAACCACATTTCTGTCTGTATACTTTAATTTTTCTAATGATGAGAAACCACAGTCTGTCTTCCAACCCTGGCTGCTGCGACTTTCCTGTCACTCCCTCTTCCAGAAAGAAGATAACAATTCCTCTTCCTCCTGCAAGAAAAATGAGAATGTCAGATCATGGTGACCACCATCAGATGGGGCCTGGAGCAATGAGAAAAACCCTACTTCCACCCATTTTGTCCTAATGCAAACAGACTCATCAGAAACGCATGCTGGGACATTTGCCTTAGGCAGTGGGAAAAGACAAGAAACTGGGACTATGGAAGACCAGGATTGGGGGCACCAAATGACAACATGGAAGTAGCTTGCATCTCAGTCCACTAGGAGATGTGCGATGGATAGGATGACGTCATGCCAGGAGGCAGAGTTTGAGTCAGAGGGTCTAGGCCCCAGTGGGTAGAGAAGTTAGCGATTGAGCAGGCCATGACTCAGTGGACTAGTCTGTCCAGGAAAGGGCCAACCTGTGCTGGAAGTTCCGCTGAGCCCAGAAGACATGGGGGATGAAGCCCTAGATGGGCAGGCTATGACTCAAGGCAAGCTGGCAACCCCAGCTTATCTATCTCTGCCTTACTGTGTGACACAAGGAAAGCCCCTTCACCTCAGCTACTGATTAAAGCATCATAATTTCGGTGCCTTGTTCCCTCAGCTACTGATTAAAGCACCATGATTTCGGTGCCTCCCAACACTGGTTCCTTAGGGTTCTGGTTTCAGCAGGCAGGGACGTTGCAAGGTCACCTCAAGCACGTTCCTGCCTTAAGACAATCCTTCTTTCATTTATAGGGACCGCTTGTGACCCACAGCCCTTTCCTCTACTTGTATTCTGCCTCAGGAAGCCACGCCACCGCCTTTTCTATTCCCTTTATTTCACGTTCAGACAGGATCCACCGAGAAGTGTTTTCTCACACCTCACCTAAGCCCACTCCCAGATACCTAGCTCTTTCTTGAGAGAGTACATGCCTTGATGCCTTTAGGTATTTTCAATCCCCGGCCCCTTGCCCACACCCTTTCACCCCACTGTTGGCTGGAGGGGTAGAAGAGCTCCAAATAGCACCCCCTGTGAGTCAGGTCCTTTCCAAGAGCCCTCCCCCTTGGGTATCCCAGGATTGCAAACCCAAGGTGGGGTCAACATAGTGCAAAGCCACAGGTAACACAGACTAGAGTCACCCATGTAAGGCACGCAGTGGCTACAGATCACTAATTATTTGCACAGCTTGCTTTTCTAAGTGCTTCTGTTTTAGATAAACATTTTGTATACATTTGCTCTAGAAATTAGAAAAGGAGGGAGGTATAGAAAGGAAAGAAAGGCAAGCGATGTTGATCTTGAATCCAGGCAGGCTGGTTCGCTCTTGTAGTGTTTGAAAAGTCAATCCATTCATCTCCAGGAAAGTGGGCAATGCAGAAAAGTGATATTTGTCTAATATTTGCTCAGCTTATTGTGTCTCGCTGTGTATTCCCAAGTGCACTGGCTTTCGGAGAAAGTTAATCACTATGTCTTAAGACCTCCCCGGCTGTGCCATTTCTGAGCAAAAGGTGTAGAAAATTTTTTTAATCTTTCTTTCTTTTAGGGTGAAGCTGGGCAGACTGCTGCCTGTTAACAAGTCACAGGCACTAAGAGTCAGAGGCAGGGCAGAAAAACAGAGGAAGGCAGGATTGCAGCCATGGAGGGCTCTCTTCTTAGCATCTCTGTGGATCAGAGACAAGGAGGTGCCCTGTGGGGAGATAAGCTGGGGTATCATGGGAACGGCCTATGGAAGGGAACGTCTCTAGGGTTGAATAGTTGTCATATGGGGCATCACTGGAACAATCCTTCGCAACATTCAGTACTTTTTTTAAATGACAGTGTTACATTTTGATCCCTGCAGCAACCCTGGAAGGTAAATGAAGCAGTTGGTATCATGCCCAGCTCACAGACAAACCAGCTGAAACCCACGAAGATGGAATGCATGGCCGATGGAATGCATCGCCGGGGGTGGCACAGTGATGTCTCCAGACCACAAGATTGCCAGCTAACAGTGCGAGGAGCTAGAAATAAGTCATTTCAAAGTTGCCAAATGTTTATCAAAATGTACTCTAGAAAGGGGGCAAAAAGAAAACTAACACACCGTTGCTCTCTCACACCCACTGTGCAAAGGGACTGTCTCCGTGGTGCTCCACAAATATCACGTCCACGCTCTTGAAACCTCTTGTATACCAACGATTGCGTGTGATCTCATGGGAACATAGTCCCCACTACTGATGCTTCCTTCCAGTCTAGAAGCCCTTGTTAGTGGAACATGCCTGGCTTTTTTCTGTTCTTACCCACTATTCCCCAGAGAGGATTAGTGGCTCACCTGCTTAGTGATTTGGGGAAAGGAACTAACTCTGTGAAGTTCAGCTCCTCTCTCTTCCTTCCTGTTTTCAATCTATGAGCTTGCCGGCTCGGGCGTGGAGAGCAGAGTCCCAAGGCAAGCATCAAGAGGGAAGCATTCCCCATGCATTGTCTCCTTAACTTCCTATCTCTCTCTCACATGAGAAGCAAGGAGCCAAATCACCAGTTGTATAGAAAATACCAGATTGTTTCACTGACCCCCAGCCTGGAAGTTTTGGATATTCTCAAATTATCATTCTTGTGTTATCTAGCTATCTTGTATTTCTTCACATTTTAAAAATAATGAAGACAATGATCGTAGCTCTATAAGGGTCTCCAGGTATTATCTGAATCAACCTTTTCATTTATCCAGATGGAGTGAGTTACTAAGGGTAAAGTGGCATGCCCAGGGTCACAAAGCGTAGTGGGACCGATAGAATTAAAACTCAAGTTTCATCTAAAAAAGCATTTTTGGTGGGGAGGAAAGAGGGAATAGAGGAGTTTGGGGGGTAAAGAAGTGTTGGTAACCATGGAGTGTGGTGGAGCAGGGGGAAACTGTTGTCTGATTATGTAATCTGTCTCGTGGAAGACAATGTTAGAATGTCAGATTCAAAACATTATTGAAAATGCAATTTTATTTTCTATCCACATTATGTTATTTCCCCTTTCTAAATTTATTATTTTAGACACTACAATTTATCTATAATTTGTCTATTTATCCACTTACCTGTCCATCTTTCCACTCACCAAGCCACTACTCCATTTGTCTTTTTGTCCTTTCATTCTTTTTTTCCTGCCATTTATCCATCCATTCACTATCCATCCAGCCATCTACCCATTCATCCATCCACCCATCCAGTCAGCCAGCCAGCCAGTCAACCAGCCACCCACCCACCATTCACTCACCCAGAAAGCACTCACCAAGGTCCCACCATGTGCAAGATGCTGGAAGGTAAGTTTCTCAAGTACAATTACTTTCTTGAGAACATTCTTTCAACGAGCTCCCAAGGAAAGGCATTACCTTCTGAGTCACCTAACAGAACCAAAATATGCATTTTCCTGACTCTTTCGGTCCTGATGCAAGTTTAGTGGGGGAGAAACTCTGCCCTGGTAGCTCACAGGGAAAGACACCTGACACCCATGACCAAACCTGTCTGGTTCAAGTGGTATCTGGAAGCCCGTCATTGTCACACATTTATTTAAGTTATGCCCTCAAACTAACCCTTATCAGTAATCAAGATGATAGTGTTGATCTCTGCCTTCTGTCTCCTAGAAGGGAGGGGGAAAACGAGTGAGGGAGGAAGAGAGGGAAACCTTTTATGAGCTGTAGAACCTCACATCTGTCCCACGAGGCCTCATTGGATCAACAGGAAGTCACTGTCTCCTAATCCTTCTCTTCTCTGCTCCTCTCTCCTAGGGAACAAGAGGCAAATCTGGAGGGGTCCTATCTTCTTTCGTTGACCATGACTTGCAGCTGAGAGAAAGCCCATTAATCAGAAGCTCTCCCAGTCCCAGTTGTTATTGGTTATGTTTCCTCTGACACTACATTTTCCCCTGACTTGAAATATATGTCATGGCTTAATCCACCCGGATGGATGTTCTGATGTATAGCCATCTCCTCGATCCCACTGCCACGTTTTGAAAATGTTCCCACAAAACCTAACAAAGGGCAACTTTGTGTTTTGAATGCTTATAACTGCAGATAAAATCCCAGTATATAAAGAATTACTGAGATTTCAGGTTAGTTCTTGACTGGAAGAAAAAAGAACCCTCTATTGAAACCCTGTACAGAACATGGGACTTCTATGATCACAAAAAGATGGAAAGCATTACTCATGGTTATTTATATGCCACGAAGGTGAAAATGCGATGCCCTCAAATAAACTTGCATTCTCAGCTCCCTCCCACTCTACTTTTTCCAGCATTGCCTGGCTGAGCTTTCTTTCCTCTGGGTACAGCTGAGCAAAAACCACGTGGCTTTGGAGTCACAGGGACGTGGGTTCAACTTCTGTCTCTGCTATTTCAACATGCGTGACCTTAGGAAGTTGACTTAAGCTCCCTACAGCCTCAGTTTCCTCCTTAGCAAAACAGAAAACATTACAGCTATCTCATACTATTATTTTAATAATTCAACAAAACACTGTAACTTATTTTAAATCAATTTGTTCTCATTCTTCCAGTTCCTATTAGATAATTTTTTTTCTTTTGCTTTTACTTCCTGGGAGATTCACTTCCCTTTATTTCACAAATCTTCCATTGGTTTTTTTTTTTTAATATTGTCACTATCACTTTAACTTCCAAGAGCTCTTTCTTGATTCCTCATTGTTTCTTATGGTGGTAATAATAATAATAATAATAACAACAACAACAGTCTGTTCTTGTTTCTCCCTACAGATTTTATAGGACTTTTTCTTTCTTGTGTTTTTCTTTTGCTTCCTAGGCTGCTTTCTTTTTCTCTGAATTTTGTTCCATGTTCATTTGAGCACAGCTTCATGATTTCCCTAAATGTTTGGTGATCTTAAGTGGGTCCTTTAGAATAAGACATAAAAAACCCTGGAAACTGAAAACTCCCTGTAAGGGTTTATCTACTGTTGGGATTTGCTAGCCTGTAGGACAGGGCTCAAGCATGTCCTTGGGGATCTTTAAATGACAGTGTCGGCAGGCCTTTTTTTCTGTGGTATTTCTTCCATAGGACAACCCCAGCCTCCTGCCTGGGGGACACGAGGCCAGCTGGCAGAGTTGCAGGAATGGAGAAGCAGCAAGGGAAGAGGTCAGGATACAGACATTCACCTGATACCTTCTAACCATGGTCTCCAGGGTCTGCACCTGCCACTCTCTGACAACACATCCCGTTGTTCATGTCCCCTCACCCCCACCAGTCAGCCCTGCCTCACATGTGTCAAGCCATCCCAACTCTGCTCTTGCTGTTCCTTCTGACTGAAAGGCTCTCCAGGAAACTGGCCTTTCCTCCCTCAGTCTTTGTCTTAGGTCACCTCCGGGAAAGCCTTGTCCACCACTCTCTGTGCCCATCGTCTCCTCCGAGGATATTATTTATGAATTTGTTTTCTGATTGCTTCCACTAGAATTAAAACCCCTTGAAGACAGGAAAGTTGTTTGTCCTGTTGGCTACTGATGCTGGGGCATCTGAAACAATGGCTGGTGCACACTTGTCATCTGAGTGAATGACTAAGAGAATGACTAGGGGAGGCAGTATTGGAAAGACAAGTCGGGGCCCATACTGAGTGGACTTGGGTGCCAAAATGAGGGCTCTGGACTGCATGTGCTAAGCCACGGGGAGCCATCGAAGGAGGAGTGAGGTCATCAGAGCTGTCTTTTGGGAAGCTTTATCTGGCAGTTTGTGATGTTGAAGGAGAGTTGGACAATGGATCAGAGGTCAGCAGTCCAGTTAAGCCCTGCAGTGTTCAGGTGAGAGATGCTCAGGTTCATAACTCAGGGAACAACACTGGAAATGGACTGTATTGAGAGACAGGGAGAAGAAGGTCGCAATCTGCTTTGCAATATCTGGGAATACTGGCTTCTCTCAAAGATGGCCCAGACTCCTCCTTTGTCTCTTCCTTGCTCCTAACACCTCATGCATGTCTGCACTCATGAACCAGGCCTGGTCAAGAACCAGGGCTGGTCAAAAAACAGGGCTGGGGCCATGGCTGGTGGCTTTGGTTGGTGCTTTCTTCCCTTTCTGCTGCCTCTGCTTGAATTCTGGTCAAGGATGGCCCACCGTTGTCAGTTTAGTGGTTGCTGCTTTCTCCCCCGATTGATTTTAAACTTGGGGGTTTGCAAGCCCTGGCCACAATAGTTGTTTTCGATTCCCCAAGGCAAATTTAGAACCCATCGCTGAGTGAAGGCAGACGGAGGGGAGCCGCTGTGCAAGGTTTGCCTTCATTAATAAGTTTCCCTGACAGCAGAAGGACGTCTTTCCAGTCAATTCTTTGTAGTCAATTCCTGATCGTCGTCCTCCCGTTGTTAATATTGTTGTTAAACTCCCGAAGCCGCACTGAGTGAAAGCTAATTATAATAATTAACAGAGAACTCCTGAACTTGTCAAACTGGTAATTATAAACCACGGGGACTTTTATCATTAATAGATGCCGTGGAAAGTGGAGGCACAGGGGTGCTGGCAGGGAGAGGCACGCAGGAGATGTTCCGGTCCTGAGCCAATTCCAAGTGCCACCATGACTTTCCTTGGCTCTGCACCCGACACTCGGCTGCCTCTGCCTTCCTGCAGACCAGCCTGGAATCTCTCCACACACACACACACCTCTCCCCTGCCACACCTGTGAGGACCCCGCCTTTCCCACTCGCATGCATGCGCTCACTCCTCTTACACACTCACATACTTAACTAGAATCAATTTCACTTATCTAAGGAGGCCTCAGGTTAGTCCATTATGAAGCAACATTTTATCAAGCATCTGCTAAGCGCTTGAGCATGCTTTAGGCACCGGAGATAAAACTGCTAGTGTAATACAGTGCAGGTCTTCAAAGAGCTTATAATCTAGGGAATGAGAGGAAAATAATTGTAAAAGTCTTTACAGTGCAATGGAATTTTGTAATGACTCCAAAGAAGACATTCACAAAGTGCAATGTGAAAAGAGGAATAAGGTATGTAAACCCGCTGGAGTGGGGAATGACCCTCATATCAAAACAATATACAACATAAAATCCTACTTTAAAGGTATGTTATTTAAAAAAAAAAAGTATAGTTCCTAAATGCCTTTAAGGACTGAATGAAAGTCGCAGTCTTTCACTCCAGGCACAAACTCATTCATGTTTACACGCAAAATTGTCCCTGGAAGTTCAAGAGTCCAGAGAGACCACGAAGTTCATTCTACCTCTGTGGGGGATTTATAGACCTCTATGCTAAAAATCCCTGTTGTGTAAAGCACTGTGCCTGGCACACAGTAGGTACTCAATAAAAGATAGTTGTTAATATTATTAATACCTCTCATTCTTGTTGGGGGGACTATATGAGGTACATGGAAGCAGTTGGTTAGCTCTGGAGGACAAGATGTGGATTGGTCATGATTGTTAACAAACACTTGTTAATGAAGCCTGGCCCCCTGGCTTGTTGTTTGCGCACAGGAAGGACGTGCCCCCAGAGTTGCAGCCTCCATTTGGTGATTTCTCCTCTCACATCACCAGTGCAGAGAGGGATTCTCAGCGGCTCCCACATCACCAGTGCAGAGAGGGATTCTCAGCGGCTCCCTTAAGAGTGATCCCATGTGCCTTCTCCAAGGCTGATCTAGGGTATGTCATACTGGAGGTGCTTGAGCCCTTCCCAGTGGAAGCCTCGAGAATAGCCTGGCTCTCCCCTGCCCCTTAGACTGTGAGCAAAGTTAATTCTGCCCTGTTTCTGGGTGTGATCACTTTCTCCTGTTACTGATGTGCTTTGAAACAACCGCAGGAGGGGAGGCTGGTACCTTCACCTGCGTCAATAGTCTCCATCAGTTCTCCCCTACAGACTACCCCAATTAAATCTGCTCTCTGAACAAAAAACACTCCCTTGCAATGCAAACACATTAACCACACAAGGTCCCCCCCAGGACCCTTTTCCAACCAAATTACCTCTCCCAAGTCCCTCCTAAATGTAAATCCGGGAACTGCCAAGTAAAACATCTCTCTGCAAAGTCAGCTTAAGTTGCATTTCCGGCGCAGGTCCCAGGGAATGAAGGAGAATGCAGGACCATCTGAGGGCCCCATGGTGATCTGGCAGGAGGGGCAGTCGCTGACTGGCAGCCTGCTCCCCATCCAACTGTGCGTGCTTTGAAATTTGTGGGCTTTTGCTGGCATGGTGAGAGGGTCAAACCAGTTCAAGAGTAAGGGCAAGGTTTGGGCCCCCTTCAAAGTCCCAGGCCAGTTTTTATTTTTAACCCAAGTTCAAACATTGTCAGAGAAACTTTAGAAGCCTCCAAGCCAACAGCAGCTTTTGGTTTTGGCTGGAACAAGAAAGGTACAGACCACAGGCCACAGAGCATCACTGAAAGGGGACTCAGAGGCCGGTCACCAGGACACACCAGGGCCTCCCTAGAAGAGTGGTGGCCTCCGTGGAGCATCCAGGAGAACTAGAAGATCAGGTCCCCCAAACTTCCCCTGCTTCCTGACTAGTTCTGTGTCTCCCTTGCATGAGGGGAGAGGGTCAGGCCAGGCTAGCTTTATCTGGGTTCCTTCTTGCCACAACCACAAAAGACCAATTTCCTCAGCGAGAGCTTTTGTTTTCAGAAGGGGCTGTAGCTCATCCCGGGAGAAGCCATTGTTTCTGCAGAGGATTTTAAGATCAGCTGCTGGCTTCTGGCGCCCTTCTCCTGTGAGTTCTCAGGTTCTTTTGTGCTGCCCTGCTTTCCTGGACATAAACAACAAATGGTCCTATTCACCCTGGAGATAAGATTGTGCTTCTCCCAAAGTCACCGCTGTCCTCTTACTGCCTCTGGAACTGTTTGAATAATGAGGCTCCTGGAGAATTTGTGTTGTTTTATCCTTTTCTTCACTGAGAGTGGAGATTCCCTAGGCAGGCTTGGTGGGCAGCGCCCATATGGGGTTACCTGGGGGTGGCTCACACCGGACAGCAGCCCAAGAGAGGTTTTTGTTTCCTATGTTGCTCTGGGTTCCACCGAGCTTTTAAAAGTGTTTATAAACACTGGTTTTCTCTCCCTTTTATTTTATATATATATTTTTTCAGCCAAGGCAAACAATGGCTGTTACTCAAAGAATTCCCCACCCACCAGAAGTTACAGAAACCTTCAGTTCGTGATTTCTTTCCACCTCCTAGAAGCTGCCATGGCTCCAGGAAGACTTGCAAAGGGAATGGAAAGGATGTCTGCCAGAGCTAGCAGCCAGCTTATTATTTCAAAGCACTCCTTCCTTTGGGATCTTGTCCACCCTTTATCCCCTGCTGGACTTAGAGCTAGAAGGCCTGGATTTAAGTTACAGCTGCACTGCTTACTAAGCCCATGACCTTAGGCAAGGCACTTTAATCCTCAAACTTCATTTTCTTAAGCAGTTAGAGGTGGTGGGTAATTCTGCCAACTTCTGTTTGTGATGAGACTCAAGCAACAATAATGGATGAAAAAGTGCTTTGTGGACTGACAAGTGAATGTCAAGTGCTATGACCATTTTGTTATTACAATCATCCTAATGATTGTAATCTGTGAGTCAGCTGTTTAATGGTAAACAACCACATTTGTTTCCATACTTAGATTTCAATCCTGGCCCTGCCATTTATTAGCTCTGCGACCTTCAGCAAATTACTCACTTTCTCTATTCCTTAATTTCCTTATTCACAAAAATGGAATAATATGAATATCACTTAATTCATAAAACGGAAGGAAATTTAAGAGACAACATAAGTAAAGTGTCTGGTGCATAATAAGGTCTTAACAATTTTTTTTAAACCTTGTATTAATTCCTTTAGGCACTTCTTCAAATTTATTAAACACCTACAATATGCCAGGTCTTGTGCTGAGAGCTCAGAATACAAGAGATAAAGATTTGAGAAATGTATTGTGTGGCTCAAGTGACAAAGAAACAACAGCAATTCAGTGGGCTAAGTGGCTTGTACAGCAAACCAGGAGAGAGCAGATTAATTCTATCTAGAAGCTCAAGATGGCACTTGAACCAGGCCTTGAAAATGTGCACAGGATTTTGCCAGCAGAGAAGCAAGGTGAGGACATGTTCAGCAAAGAGACTTTGAAGAAGGCTCTGAAGGACAGAGGTCTGTGGCCTATCAGGGTCAGGAGATGAGGCTAGAGGAAACGGGGGCCAGATTAAGAGAGGCAGTGTGAGCCGGGCTTGGTGGCTCAGCCTGTAATCCCCGTGCTTTGGGAGGCTGAGGAGAGTGGATTGCCTGAGCCCGTGGGTTCGAGACCCGCCTGGGCAACTTGGCAAGACCTCATCTCTACAATACATCAAAAAAAAAAAAAAAAATTAGCCTGGCATAGTAGCTAGTGCGCCTGTAATTCCAGCTACTTGGAAGGCTGAGGCGGAAGGATCGCCAGAGCCCAGCAGGTCGAGGATGCAGTGGCTGGGAGCGACCACAGCAATCCAGTCTGAGTGACAGAGTGAGACTCCCACTCAAAAAAAAAAAAAAGAAAACCCCCCCAAAAAAGAGAGGCAGTGTGAACCACTTTAAGGAGCTGGACCTTATCCAAAGGCATTGGAAAGTCCCTGAGATGTCATAAGCAGGAAAGTGATATGGCTAGGTGTGCTTTTTAGAAAGGCTGCCTAGGGTGTAAAGAATGAACTGGACTGGAAGGAGGGGAAGAGATAGGATAATAATAGAGATAAGAAAACCAGTCAAGAGGAATGGAAATAATTCAGAAGACAGAGGCCCAAATTAGGCAACAGACAGTGGGGAAAGAAAGGTTTTGGACTTGGGAAATTTTAACTGTGTTAAATACAGGAGTAAGAACTGGCTTGGTGTCTCATTCAGGAAAGAGAGGGGTTGGTGATGTCATTAACCTGGAGAGGGAACAGACTTGGTACAAACGATTCCCAGCTGCCAGGAATAGACTTGGCCCTATGACCAGCAAGGGGGACCCTTATGATCAAATGAGATTAAAGAACTAATGTCCTCAACTCACTTTAAGATTGGAAGAAGGCTGGACATGGTGGCTTATGCCTGTAATCCTAGCATTTGGGAGGCAGAGACAAGAGGATTGCCTGAGCCCAAGGGTTTGAGACCAGCCTGGGCAACTTGGCAAGACCTTGTCTCTATAGTAAAGCAAAAAATTAGCCAGATGTAGCAGCACACACCATAGTTCCAGCTACTTGGAAGGCTGAGATGGAAGGATCGCCTAAGCCCAGCAGGTTGAGGCTGCAGTGGCTATGAGCATGCCACTGCACTCCAGCCTGTGTGACAGTGTGAGACTCTGACTCAAAAAAAAAAAAAAAATTGAAAGAAAATAGGATTTCCCTTCATTTCTAATTTGTGTGTTTTGAAGGACCTTAAGTAAAACAACAGCCAATGTAAATGTTTATGAAGTATAAACATAATTAATATATTATTTTATAGCTACCTTACAAATATACTGATAAACTATGTTACATGATATAATATAATATTATAAAGTCCTAGTAATTTAAATATTGACGGAAACATTAGGTGATTTTAATTTTTGTATACTTTTCTATGTTTTCCAAACCTACTGTCATGAACATGCATTATTTTTATAATGGTAAAAATAAATATTAACTGTGTAGGAAAAAAATGGGCAAAAGACTTGAATAATCATAGAAGAGGGTATTATGAAAGGATGTCTGACTTTGTGAGACATCTGGAAAATGCTATGTAAAATCACAATGCAATGCCACTATTCATGTAGCCAAATGATAAAATGAGGGGGGCGAAAGGACAACAGTAAGTGTTGCCATAGATGTGGAACAAATGGAGCCTCTGTACATTGCTTGTAAGTGTCAATTTATAAAAATCATTTTGCAAAACTCTTTTTAGTATTTTAATTTATAGTATTGCTGAACATATGAAAACACTATGACCTAGCAATTCCATTTTAAACTATATATTCAAAACAAATGCATACATACGTTCACCAAAAAATAGATACAAGAGTGTTCATAGTGGAACTATTTGTAATCATATCAGTTTGGAAACTATGCCCATCAGGAGTAGAATAGATAAACAAATTATAATATATTAGCACAATACAATATTTTACAGCAACGAGAATTAGCATTCTACAACTATATGCAATAGTAGGAATCATTCCCAAAGACATGATTTTGATGAAGGAAGAAAGACACATATGAAGACAGAACCAATCTATGTAGTTTGAAGTCTAGATGGTGGTTACCCCTATGAAAAGTATAACTAGGAAGAAACATGAAGGCTTCTGGAGTTCCAGTCAAGTTTGTTTTTCTTAAGATGTGAGCTTGATTATACAGGCATGTTTCTGAGAATTCTTTGATCTACATATTTTTGATACTACAATAACAATACTAAACTATATAAGTCTTAGTCTAACTAATAGAGTTGAAAAAAATAAAGGATGGATGATGATAGCAGTAATATTTAGGGAGACTCTCTCTGTCTTTCCTATCCTGGAGTTAGTATCTCAAGGTGATGGTAGGAAGTCATAACGAGGTGTTGGGAATAGTAACACAGAGATAAAAAACATCTACAGCCGTATTTCCACATCCATTAAGCCCAGGATCTGAAAAAAAGATTACTTCTTTTGATTGAGTACAAGAAGGAATATTTGATACTAAAAATAAAGGATAATTTTACCTCAGATCTTATAGAATTAAAAAGAACTTGAAGCTCTTATAAACAACTTCATACCACGACATTTGAAACTATAAGTTTAATGAACATATTCCTAAAAAAATACAACTTACCAAAACTGACACAAGAAGAAAGAGAAAATCAGAATGGTCCTAGGTATAATGGAGAAATCAAATCTATTGTTAAAAATGTCAGGACCCGCCCCCCCCTACACACACAAATTCAGGTCTGAACGATGTCTGTAGTGAAATCTACCAAATTTAAAAAGAGATAGAAAAATTTTATAAAAACTTTTCCAGAGACTATAAAAAGAGAGAATACTCCCCAATTCACTTAAAGGGTTAGGAAACCTTGATACCAAATTCTGTTAAAAATATTACAAGAAAGGAAAAGTATACATCAATCTCACTGACAAACCTAGAAACAAAAATCCTAAACATGATATCATCAAACAGAATTCAAGAATATATATTTTAAAAAGATCATCAAGATTAAGAAAGTTTTGCAAAAATGCAAGATTGATGTTACATTTAAAGACAATTTAATTCATGATATTAACAGAATAAATAAGAACACGTGTGATTTTTTTTCACTGAAGCTGTAAAAGTAATTAATAAAATTTAATGCCAACTCATGGTAAAAGCTTTAAGCAAAATAGAAATAGAAGATAATTATTTTATGAGAAAAGATAACTATAAAAAATAGCAAACAACATTCTTACTGGGAAATATTGAAAACTGTCCATTTGAAGAAGGGAACAAGTCAAGGATATACTTCTCTTCTAAAATGTACTGGAGTTTCTAGCCATTTCAATAAGAAAAAGAAAAAATCATAAAGAGATATCTCACGCTGCCAATATTTGCATATATTATTTTGTACATAGAAAATCCAAAAGAATATACAAATAAATAATTACAATTTCATAATTATTTAGCAAGATTGCTGGATACAAGATCAATATATAAAAATCAAATATGTTTGTATAATATTAACAAAGAGCTAAAAAATAAATTATTATTTAGATTATTATAACCCACTCATAATAGAATCAGCAAATATAAAATACCGAGGAATAAGTCTGACAAAAAGTGTAAAAGACTTCTACACATGCCACATACACACATATAAACACATGTATGTGAGCTTGTGTATAAAACATTATTGGAATAGAATCTAAATTCATTGGGATATATACAAACTTTAAGGAATAAAACCCAAATATTGGCCAGGCTTGGTGGCTCAGACTGTAATCCCAGCACTTTGGGAGGCTGAGGCAAGTGGATTGCCTGAGCCCACAGGTTTGAGACCAGCCTGGGCAACTTGGCGAGACCTCGTTTCTACAGTAAACAAACAAACAAAAATATTAGCTAGGTGTGATAGCACACGCCTGGAGCTCCAGCTACTTGGAAGGCTGAGGCAGAAGGGTCGTTGGAGTCCAGCATGTTGACACTGGAGTGGCCGTGAGTGTGCCATGGCACTCCAGCCGGGTCGACAGAGTGAGACTCCAACTCAAAATAAAAAAACAAAAACAAAAAAACCTAAATATTGCAAAAATATCAATTATCCTTACATTTAGCTATGTATTTCCTTCAATCTCAAAATGTATGTAAATTTTTCTTTTTTCCTTTTTGAAATTGAAAAATCTTACTCTAAAATTTATATAAAGTGAAAAGGGTCAAGAAGCTAAGACATTCTTTAAAAATGAACAAAAAGGTAACAGGACATACCATGAAACTATAATAATTAAGACAGTGTGATATTTGCACAAAGATAACCAAATAGATCAATGGAACAGAAAAAAGTTCAGAAAATACCATGCACATATGGGCATTGGTTTCTGACCCAGAATAGTGGGTATAGAATTTTTTCTTTACATAATGTTGGAACACTTGAATACCTGAAAGAAAAAATAAAGCTTAACCTTTACACCACAGCATATACAAAAATTAATTTCTGGTGGTTTGTAAATCTAAAGTGAAAGGCAACTCCATAAAGCTTCTATAGGACGTTTTATCTATGGACTTGGGAGAAAAAAAAAATCTTTAAAAAGATACAAAAGAACTCACCAGAAAAGAAAATATTAATAAATCAAACTACACTAAAATTAGGAATTTCTACTCATCAAAATATACCATGACGAGGGAGTAAACATGCACAGAGCCAGAGAAGTTGTCATCCATATAAGGTGACAAAGACTCAATCTAAAATATAAAGAGATCTCTTATAAGTCCATAAAAGACAGAAAATCCCAATAGGAAAATGGGTGAGAAAGGTACTTGGTAAAAGAGGATATTTCAATGGCCAGTAAATACATGTAAATGATCAACCTTGTTTGTAATCAAGGAACTGGAAACTAGAATCACAACAAAACACTACTACCTATCTACCAGAATAACTAAAATGAGCAAGATTGTTAATAAGTGTTGGCAAGTTTGTATAGTTGTTGGAGTACTCGTACATTGTTGAAAGAGACTGTATTTTGGTACAATTACTTGGAAAACAGCTCATATTATCCACTAGACTTGAACTTACATATATACCCTATGGCACAGCAGTTTCAATGCTAAGTATACATCCAGTAGAAATATGCCAATATGCATCAAAAACCACATACAGCGTTGTTCATAGTAACATCATTCATAATAGCTTCAAACTAGAAGTGATCCAAATTTCAACAGTAGAATAGATAAATGAGTGGGGTGTGTTTGAACAGTGGTACACTATACAGCAATGAAAATAAACTGCAGCAGCATGCAGTAAGGGAGGACTCACATATAAAATATTGATTAAAGTAAGCTAAACACAAAATTACATACAGTAGGAGTCCATTTATGTTAAGTCCCAAAATAAGCTATACTAATGCTCTGATCTAGTAAGCCAGGATACTTCTGGATAGAAGTAAGCTTCAGGAAGGAGAGAGACAGTAGTGACAAGGAGGGGGCAGGAGGAGGGTTTCTGGGTGCTAGAGGTGTTTTTTTTCCCAATCTGGATGATGGTTTCACAGGTGTTTGCTTTATGATAATCCATGGAGTTATATAGTTGTATGTTTTGTGCATATTTCTGGAGGGGTGTTATACTTCAATTTAAAAAATGTTTTTAAAGAAAAATAAGCATGAATGTCCATACAAAACCAGATATAGTTTAAGCCCTGGGCTACCTAGGTTTATCGGGAAGGAAAGGTCAATAGGACTTTGCGAAAAGAGGATAAATTAATGAAAATACGGGTGTACTTCAAACAGCAAATTCACAGAAAATGAAACTCCTTTTTTACAAAGTCAACACTCAACTTCCTTTTTCTCCCCCCCAGGTCTTCATAAACCATGCAAAACAGGCAGCCTACCTTGGAAATTCCATACTAAAAATTATTCCATGTGTACATTCATGTATCTTCCCCTACGTGCAAGTAAGTAGGTCCCAGCCAAGGCACAATTGCCAGAGTTCGTATGGTATTCCTTTTGTCTCCAGTTTCTCTGGTGTATTTTAGTGCACACTGAGCTTGCAGTCAGAGCCTCAGATGAACGTTCAAACTAAATATCTGTAGTTTAGTAGTCAATCCTCCTGGGATTAGTTACTTGACACTTCTAAGCCTCAGTTCCTCAGTTTCCTTTATACATAAAAAAGAGAATACAAATGCTTGCCTCCCAGAGTTTGTGAGTAGTAAATGGCACAAAGCATACACACACACACACACACACACACACACACACACACACACACACACACACACAGAGACTTCAAACCTCAAGGTGTTTACACCCGGAAGGGATTGCCCGTCCTCCCCTCCCATCTCTTCGGCAACTCCCATTTCAGGTGTCAACTCTTTTAACCCTCCTCCCTCTGTCATACCAGGAAAGAATCTGATATCAGTAATTTATATTCCAAGGATTGATTGATTATTCTTCAACTGGAGCTCAGCCAGGCGTTTGCATTTTATGCCTTTTATTCCTAATTGTGGCATGAAAGACTTTTTTCCCTTGTTAAAAGAATTTGAGACATCAGCAAGAAGGTGGAGAGCTCTGGGAGGCAGGGAGGGGGAGCTTGAAATCACATTAGCTGGATTCTGCTGCTTCTGAAGGTGAATCTGATTTAGCCCTTTTCAAGTGCCTTTTATTTTGCTGGAGATGGAGTGTAGTCAGAGGGACTGTCCCCACCAAATGGCCCCTGCACTCCCAGACTGTGTCAGAAAGCAAGCAAACAGCCATCTGAGCCTGTTCAAGTCCCAAGCCATGTAGAGGGTAAAAGAAAGTGAATTCCTCAGCCACCATTTTTAGGACCTGAAGCCTTCCTGGCTCTAATGGGAGTCAGTTACTGTCCTGTCCTCCTGACCACCCCTCACACCCCCCTTCTGGTTTGAGCTCAGTTCTGCCTTCTCCTCCAGTTCTCCTAACCCTCACCTAAACCTTGCCACCCCTTTCCTCTGTCCCGGGACATCATGGGGACTTTCAGCTTCATCTTATTTTGCTTTTAGAATTGTTCTTACCTTGGTATTTATTTCTAGACCTCATTTATTATTTCTACATCTAGCTATAATATTTGAAAAAAGAAATGTCTTTGCAGTGTCTTTTCTTGGTTACATGTGAGGATTTGCTACATACGTAATTTGCATGTAGGTATGCTTTGAGCTTCTAGCAGGCCCTCTTTCCCCGATAGTGGACCTGGTACCCAGTGTGTTGCTGTGTGCCTCTTATCTTTTCTACATCCCTCCTTTAGCAGTGTCCAAAATCTGTTGTTCCCACTTTTGTACTTATTAACTAGTGATTAGAGACCACTTATGAGTGAGAATATGTGATATTCAGTTGTTTTGTTTCTGTGATAGTTTACTTAATATAATGGCATTTAGCTCCATCTATATTGCTGCAACTGATAAGATTTTGCTCTTCTTTATGCCTGCATAGTATTTCATCATGTATATGTACCACATGCTATTTTTCCAGTCTACTTTTGGTGGGCATCTGGGTTGGTTCCATGTTGTTGCTATTGTAAATAGCGCTGCAGTGATCACATGTGTGCAGGTATCTTTTTGGTAGAGCAATTTGTGTTCCTATATCCTACACAATAGGGGAGCACCCTGTGAGATAAAAAAATGAATGTCACAAAAGATCACCCCAATAGTATCAATCTTATCTAACTAAAAAACAACAAAAATGAAAAAAGAAGAGTCTGTCACCATGGATGAGGAAAACCCAGCATAAAAACACCAGCAATCCCCAAAACCTTAATGAGGAGTCACCCACAAAAGGTCCTCCCAGACCCCAACCAATGGAACCCATCCAGAACAACCTATCCCTGATAACAGACATAGAATTCAGATGAGGATAGCAAAAACAGTGAAAGCCATGAGAAGATAGAAACATAGATCACTCAGGAAATGAAAACAGTACAGGAACTAAAAACTGATCTGACCAATATAAGAGACGTCTAATCTGAACTCCTGGAAATGAATTCATTCCTGGAATTTCAAAGCACAATGACAAACCTGAGCAGTAGAATTAACCAGGCAGATGAAAGAATTTCAGAGCTTGAGGATCAAACTATTAAACTAATCCAGTCTGACAAAAGCAAGGAGAAAAGGCTCAAGAAGAATAAGCAAAGCTTATGAGAGATTTGAGATTATGTAGTGAGACCAAATTTACAGCTGACTGGCATTCCTGAGACAAAAGGGGAAACTGAGAACACCCTAGAACAAGCCTTCCAAGTGGTTATCCAAGAAAATGTTCCTTACATTGCTAGAGAGGTGACCATGCAGACGCAAGAAATCCAGAGAACTTCTTTTGAGATATTACACAAGAAGCCTATCCACAAGGCACATAATAATTCATCTCTGTAAGGTAAGCATGAAAGAAAAAATACTAAAGGCAGCTAGATAGAAGGGATAGACCCATAAGAATTGTAGTAGACTTCTAAGCAGAAACCCTACAAGCCAGAAGGGACTGGAGTCTCAACTTTAATATTCTTAAAGAAATGTAGTTCCAGTCAAGAATTTCCTCCTCCACCAAGCTAAGCTTCATCAATGAAGGAGAATTAAAATTCTTCCCAGACATTAAATCCCTAAGAGAATATGCCACCTACAGACCAGCTTCAGGGGATGCTTAAGAAAGTTCTAAGCACAGAAACAAATAATGGTTCCACCCATTGCAAAAGCGCAGGTAAGCACAGAGTTTACCAACCACACAGATCAACTACAAAACCTAAAAATGAAAGCAGCCTCTTATTAGCAATGTGGCAGTAATAAAATCCTACATACCAATAATTAACATAAATGTGAATGGACTGAACATGCCACTCAAAAGGCATAGAGTCGTAAATTAGATAAAGAAACATGATTCAATCTTCTGCTACCTTCAGAAAACCCATCTCACTGCAAAGGATACCCACAGGCTCAAGATAAAGGGCTGGAGTAAGACTTTCCAAGCAAATGGAAAACGAAACAAAACAAAAGAGCAGGAGTAGCTATTCTTTTTTTTGTAGTTGGAGTCTCACTCTGTTGCCCAGGCTGGAGTGCAGTGGCACACTTACGACCACCCCAGCATCAACCTGCTGGGCTCCTGTGATCCTTCTGCCTCCACCTTCCATGTAACTGGAACTACAGGTGCATGCTACCATGTCTGGTTAATTTTTGATTTATCATAGAGATGAGGTCTCACCAAGTTGCCTGGACTGGTCTTGAACCTGCGGTCTCAGGCAATCCACTTGCTCCTGAGCCACTGAGCCCCAGCCAGGAGTAGCTATTCTTATATCAGACAAAACAGATTTTAAACCAATAAAAGTTAAAAAGGACACTACATGATGATAAAAGCCTCAATCCACCAGCAAGAAATATCCATCTTGAATATATATGAATATATACCCAAAATAGGAGCACCCAGATTTTTGTATTTCAATAGCTTTAGGAAGTGCAAATAGTTTTGATGTGACTTTAAGCATACTCTCCACCCCCACCTGTGCACATTGTACCTGATAGGCAATATTTTTGTCCCTCCACCCCTTCCCCACTTCTGAGTCTTCAGTGTCCATTATACCATTCTCTATGTCTTTGCATATCCTTAGTTTAGCTCCCACTTATAAGTGAGAACATGTGGTGTTTAGTTTTCTGCTCCTGGGTTAGTTCACTTATCGTGATGTTCTCCAATTTTATCCAAATTGCTGCAGAAGACATTACTTCATTCTTTTTGATAGCTGAATAGTATTCCATAGTGTATATGCAAGGAGGGACTTTAAAAACTAGAACTTATTTATTAAAAATTGTGTATTTATTTAAACTTTAATCACCTTCAAAGCACTCTCTGTTTGATGCAATATACCTATCAAGACATTTTTTCCACTGCTCAAAACAGTTTCTGAACTTGTCAATTTTGATGTGTTTTAGTGCTTCTGTCATTTTTTCTTTTACCTCTTCCTCATTAGCAAAATACTTCCCTATAAGGACACTTTTTTCATCCAAGAAACAACAAAAAAGTTACTTGAGGGGAGATTGGGTGAATAGGGAGAGTGGAGCATGGACGCCATGCCGTTTTTGGTCAAAAACTGCTGAACACTCAGTATGGTGTGGGCAGGTGTGCTTGTAAATAACCCATAATAAAATGGGCAAATGTGTTGAAAGAATCTCAAAAATTAAGATTAAAATTAACTGAAGCCAAATGAAGCCTCTCACATTGCTATCTGGTACACTGATGCTGATGGGTTCCTAGAACACTTACCTATGGGAAGCCTGTATTGCAAGGGGCCTGCCCCACCCAAAATAATTTTGGTTTTATTGGGCCGCTCTCATATTTTGACTTCTTGTTTCAGTATTTAGAATTCCTTTGAGTATTTCTTGTAGAGCCTGTTTAGTGGTGACAAAGTCCCGCAGCATTTGCTTGTCAAAGAAAAACATGTCTTCTTCATTTATGAAACTTAGTTTTTGCAGGATACAAAATCCTTGGCTGACTGTTATTCTGTTTGAGGAGATTGAAGATGGGGCCCCAATCCCTTCTGGCTTGTAGGTTGTCTTCTGAGAAGTCTGCTGTTAGTATGAAAGTTTTACCTGTGCAAGTTATTTGATGCTTTTGTAGCACTTCTTTTTTTTGAAAGCAAGTTTTATTGAGAAGACAGAAAAGCTCTCACAGTGGGACCGGGGACCTGAAGGGGTTGCCCTGTCACACTTCTCTTAAAATGTTTTCCTTCACATTAATTTTGTATATCCAGATGATTATATGCCTTGGGGATGACCTTTTTGCAATAAATTTTCCAGGAGTTTTCTGGGCTTCTTTTATCTGGATGTTTAGATCCCTGGCAAGGCCAGGGAGTTTTCCTTCATTATTCCCTCAAATAGGTTTTCTGAACCTATTTCTTTTCTTCCTGAGAAACACCCATGATTCTTAGGTATGGGCATTTTACATAATCTACATTTCTTGGAGACTTTGTTCTCTTGAATCCTTTTTCTTTATTGTTGTCCAATAAGATTAGGTCAAAAGCTCTGTCTTCAAGTTCTGAGATCCTTTCTTCTGTTTGTTCCAGTTTACTGTCAAAACTTTCCATTCCAGAGTTTTAGCTTTTTTTTAAAGCTATCTCTTTGGAGAATTTTTGTCTATCTCTTTGGAGAATTTTTCATTTATGACCTGAATAGTTTTTTAAAATTTCTTTATGTTGGTTTTCAATTTTCTCCTGGAGTTCATTAATATATTTTTTAATCAACCTTTTAAATTGTATGCCTGGAATTTCAAAAATTTCGTTTTGGCTAGGGTTCATTGCTAAAGAGTTGCTGTGGTCTTTTGGAGGGGGGGTGTTGGAGAACTCTGTTTTTTTTCATATATTGTCAGAATTATTTTTCTGGCTCCTTCTCATTTGGGTAAACTATGTCTTCTTATTTAAGGTTAGCAGAAGGCTGACATGGGCACTGAATAGTTCCTTTGGTTAAATATAGCCTTAGTGTGATGAGTTTCTCAGTTGCCAGCTTGGACAGCCCTGTGCTGAGTACCTACACTGGTTTACAGTGTCCAGAATGACTGGAGTGGCTTGAAAAGAGGTTTGGATCAATCCTTCCCCAAAGCTGAGATATTATATCTGATGTAGTGGGCTGTAATGTTGACCTCTGGTCAGGAGGTGGCAATTGGAGAAAGCCAGCTGTGATGGTGGCTGTGAGCGGGAGCACCCAGATTTATAAAACAATTGCTAATTAAACTAAGAGAGAACATAGACACCCATACAATTATCATCAGAGACTTTAATGCTCTGCTAACAACCTTAGATAGATAGTTGAGGCAAAAACTAACAAGAAAATCTGGAACTTTAACTTAACACTTCACCAACTGAACCTAACAGACATCTACAGAACACTTTGCCCAACCACAGAATATACATTCTTCTCATAAGCAAATATAATATACTCCAAAATAGACCATATTCTTGAGCATGAACAAATTTCAAAAGGTTGAACAAATTTCAACAGCATGAACAAATTCAAAAGGTTGGAATCATACCAAGTATCTTCTCAGACTACGATGGAATAAAAACAAATATAATCATCAACATACAAATACACAAATACATGAAAATTAAACAAGCTTCTGCTTAACACAGAAATCAAGACAGAAATTAAAAGATTCCTGGAAACAAATGAAAACAATGACACAGCACACCAAAACCTCTGGGATACCATGAAAGTGATGCTGAGAAGGAAGTTTATAATATTGCATGTACATAGCAAGAAAATAGAAGACTCTCAAGTAAACAGGCTAATGTTACACCCTAAAGGAGCAGGAAAGTCAAGAGCAATCCAATTCTAGATTTAGTAGAAAAATAGAAAGGATTAAAATAAAGTCACAGTTGAATGAAATAGAATCCAAAAAAACATAGAAAAGATCAATGAGACCAAAAGTTGGTTCTTTGAAAGAATGAAGAAGATTGACAGATTCCTGGCCAGATTGACTGAGAGAGAGAGAGAAAAAAAAATCTTAACGCACAATTAAAAACAAAAAAGACAATGTCACAACTAAACCTGAAGAAATTCAAAAGAATGTCAAAGATTACTATGAACATCTGTATGCAGATAAACTAGAAAATTTGTAGGAAATGGAGGAATTCCTGACATCACATAACTTCCCAAGATTTAAACAGAAAGAAATTAAAACCTTAAACAGACCAATGACAATCCAAAAAATTGACTCAGTTATAAGAAACCTCCCACCTGCAACAGATGATTTCTCAACTGAATTCTACAAAACATACAAGGAAGAGCTGATACCATTCCTGCTGTAAGTATTTCAGGCAATTGAGAAGGAAGAAATTTTCTTTAGCTCATTCTGTGAAGCCAGTATCATCCTGTTATCCACAGCTGGCAGACTCAACAAGGAAAGAAAACTATAAGCCATTTTCCCTGATGAACATAGATGTATAAATTCTCGAAAAGATTCTAGCAAATCACATCCAACATCACATTTCAAGGATCATCCATCACAACTGGCTTCATTCCCAGGGAGCAAGGCTGGTTCACCACATGTAAATCTATAAATGTAATCTATCATGCAAATAGGTGTAAAACCAAGACCGACATGATCATCTCATTAGATATAGGAAAATGCATTTGGTGAAATCCAATATCCCTCCTTGTTAAAAACCTTCAAATACCTCAGCATTGAAGGAACATTTCTCAAAATAATAAGACTGACCTATGACAAACCTGCAGTCAATGTCATACTTAATGGGCAGAAGCTGGAAGCATTCCCCCTAAGAACTAGAACAAGACAAAGACATCCACTCTCATTCCTATTCAACATAGCACTGGAAGTCCTGACCAGAGCAATCAGGCAGGAGTAAGAAATGAGGGGTATCCAAATAGCAAAAGAGGAAGCTGTCATCCCTCTTTACAGATATGATTCATTATTTTGAGTTAGAGTCTCACTCCGTGGCCCAGGTTGGAGTGCAGTGGCATGCTCACGGCCATCTCAGCATTAACCCGCTGAGCTCTGGAAATCCTTCCACCTCAGCCTTCCAAGTAGCTGGAACTATAGGCACGAGCTACCATGCCCTGGCTGACTTTTTGATTCATTGTAGAGACGAGGTCTCACCAAGTTGTTTAGGCTGGTCTTGGACCCCTGTACTCATGCAATTTTCTTGCCTCAACTTCCTAAAGTGCTGGGATTACAGGCTGAGCCACCGAGCCAGGCCGCAGATACGATTCTATACCGATAAATCCCTAGGGAGTTCGTCAAAAACCTTCTCATACTGATAAATGACTTTAGTAAAGTTTCAGGATGCAAATTGTTAAGTACACAAGGACTGCAGAAAGGAGTATATAATCTGATGAATAAAGCTCAGCTAGGCTAGAGAGAGGGGACTGTCTTCAGATCTCATCTAGATGAACAAAAACTGCTTGAAGACATGAGTTTGAAAAATAGGCACTGGGCTGAAACCTTTCAAGGAGAGGAAGAATCTCTAAGATGGGATATTCAGGCAGATGCAAAGGGAGCTATTTGACTCAGCACTGTGAGGCAGAACCTGGACAACCAGCAAGAAATGACAGAGTTAACCAGAGACCCAACTAAATGTAGATTAGATATAAAACAAGGCGGATGAACTTGTTGAGCCCCAGGCTTCAGAAAAGGGATGATGCACTTGTAACAGATCCACCTGACAATACCTTGGCCTGAAAAGGGCCTCTCAGTACGGAGAAGTCATTTTGCACTTGAAGTAGCAGGCTAAGTGTGGCCAAGCAGCGAGGAGGCCAGGGAGTAAGGCCTGAAGCCTGCTGCCCCTAGGACTGAGAGCAAAAGACAGGAAAAGCCCAATCTTCTGCAAGGTGAGAGAAAACTATGAAGTGAAATGTACAGGGAGCTTTTAACCTTTTGTGTTGGAGGAAGAGACTGTTTATTGCTTTAATGGGAGAATGCAACAGATCTATTCATTCCAGAACTGCTCCTAGAAATTCACATTATTTTCTACAACACACACTTGTCTCTCCTTTCTCTTTTCTTTCCTTTAGAATATACATCTGACTTCCCAGATCTCACGGCCTGGGTCAGGCCTCCTCATCTTCCTTCCCCTTCAGGACATAAGAATCTGAGGCATCTTTTCCCAAGTCGTCATGTTGGACAAAAATGGCCTCTTGCTGCATTCATATTAAAATCTGAAAACAAGCCGGGCTCGGTGGCTCAGCCTGTAATTCTGCACTTTGGGAGGATGAGGTGAGTGGATTGCCTGAGCCTGAGGGTTCGAGACCTGCCTGGGCAACTTGGTGAGACCTCATCTCTACAATAAATCAAAAAATTAGCCAGGCGTGGTAGCGCGCGCCTGTAGTTCCAGCTACTTGGAAGGCTGAGTCAAAAGGATCGCCAGAGCCCAGCAGGTCGAGGCTACGGTGGCCGGAAGCAGCTACTGCACTCCAGTCTGGGTGACAGAGTGAAACTCCAACTCAAAAAAAAAAAAAAAAAAAAAAAATCTGAAAATGGAAGAGAAAAGGAGAGAGGAAAAGTAGCTAAATTAGCAAAGTTCACTCAGCATGAGTTTGCTTTAATCCAAGTCTGTGAGTTTACCAGGGCTCAGAATAAACGAAATCAGATGTGTCCATCACACCAGCAGATATATTACTACTAATCCAGGACAAGATGACAAAAACCCACCACACCTGGACCCCACACTGTTTCCGTTTTAATCTGCCTCTAATTGTGCTGGGCTTGCTGTCTGCACACCTCTGTCCTCCAATGCTCCTCTGGTTTCTTCTCCCATCCTGGAGTGGCCAAAGCCAAAGGGACCCTTTTTCCTGGAGCAGAGCTGACATCCAGTATTTGTGTGTGTCTTAGAGAACAGGATGATGCAGTCAGTGTGGTAAGAAGAGCATTGAGCCAAGGGCCAAGAGGTGTGGTTCTGGTGTCAGCTTCCATGCTTAGCAGCAGGAGAGGGTTAGAGAAATAGTTGATGTGAAAGTACCTAATCTAACTCTTGGAATGTAGTAAAACTTAGTAAAGGTTACCTTCTCCAAATAGCACATCATTTATCAACTGCCTACTCCTTGACATGCATATTTCCTAGTTTTTAAAGAAGTATATGTAAGTAATGCTTGCTAGCTATAAAAAAACTTCAACAGTACAGAAACTTATAATTAAAAAGTAAAAATCACTTTTTTAAAACATATCTTTCTCCCAGTACCAATCATCAGGGAAAATAATGGTTAAGAATATATCACTTCGTAAGGCTGGGAATGGTGGCTCATGCCTATAATCCCAGCACTTTTGGTGGCCGAGGTGAAAGGATTGCCTAAGCTCACAGGTTCGAGACCAGCCTGGGGAACTCACACATATGTGTGCATGTCTCTGTGTGTGTGTATATATACACATACATACATACATGTATTTTGATATATAAATATATATTTTAATAATATAAGGGTGTTATATAATATAACATATAATATGCATTATATGTAAGCTTTTAACTATGTGTGTGCATGTCTATGTAGGTACGTACATACACATATACATATATGCATTTGTGTATGCATGCGTGCATTTTTGTTTAATTGGCATCATATTATACATACAACTCTGCAACTTTTTCAAAATTTGATGCCAAGGGGGGCTTCAAGATGGCTGACTAGAGGCATCTAGTGTGTGTCTCTCCCACAAAGAAGAAACAAATAGTGAGTAGATAATCATACTTTAAATAGATCATCTAAAAGAGAACACTGGAATTCACTATAGAGGTGACAAGAAACACCAAAAGCAAGGAAGAAGAGGGCAGTGAGGCCGTCTGCTCTGTAGGATCAGCTGGGATCCTGGAGAGGCTGTCCAATGTGGGAAAAGGGTAGGTGATGATGCCCATTGGTCCACATTGCAGCCACAGACTCTGCATCCTAGTCAACAGGAAAGCTTCTAGACCTTCTCAGGCCCTATGATTAACTTAGTTGCCTGGTGACAGCATGAACGCATGGCTCCAGAAAGGGAGCTCATGCTGGGGCTTTCATACCATCCCAGCCATAACAAGCTACAGCAAGGTGCCATGTTGAAAGCCCAGCCCCCACCAAACTGCATCATGCCAAGGGCCTAACAGCCCCTGCATCTTCACATCTTGGAGCTCCATTGACATTCCTTCCTTTCAGTCTCCTCTGTGACTGGCTGCTGCTTTCAGGTCTAAAGTGCAAGCCATTGGTAAAAACCCTACTATCCCCAGCAATAAAGTCACCATGCATTTTCACATGCCCCAAGGACAAACTTCCCCTTTCAACAGCAACCACTGTCGTGGGTTGTGGCAACTGGGGCCAAAATGTGAGCAAAATGCATGCTCCCTGGCTACCTGCATATGGATGCTACCACTGAACACAGCCCTGCCCTTCCTAGTAGCAGGCCTGCAATGTGGCCTCTGCTATCCCCACTTGAGCATTTTGTCTTGGGCCTGAGGATCACCTCACCCTTGCCTACCACAGCCAGCACCTGCACACAAC
Source organism: Carlito syrichta (assembly GCF_000164805.1). Taxonomy (NCBI): domain Eukaryota; kingdom Metazoa; phylum Chordata; class Mammalia; order Primates; family Tarsiidae; genus Carlito; species Carlito syrichta. Next base: position 290,165 of record NW_007246952.1, read on the forward strand.
ACCAGGGGGCATGAGGATGGGTCCAGTTGGCCTGGTTTCATCATCCAAGTGCCCAAGCATGCCATCCAAGGGTGTGGAGACTGCTTAGCTCAGTCTACCACCATTGCACTTGAGTATTCTTACTGAGAGTGTAAAGTTGGGCCCCTTTGGCCTGCTGCTACCACCACAGCAAGCACTTTTCCACACGTGCCACCTGCAGGCCTAGGGATTGGCCCACCCAGCCCATCACAGTCACAGTCAATACTAATGCAGACCCCTTGGGATGCAGATGTTAGTCCTGCCACTGCTGCCATCATTGCCCATAATCCATCCACTTATCAAGGCTTAAGGACCTTTCCACTTGCCTAGCCTACTGCTGCCACTACTGGCACCTGAGCAAACTGCCTGGAGGGTCAAGGATTGGTTCACCTGGATACACTAGCATGGGTGTCAGCTTGACTGTTGCCACTGCAGTTCAAAAACAGGCCTAACTGCCATTCCCACTTCCAGGAAAAATTACTACACCCTTTACTAACAATTGCACTGCAAACCACTGAGGAAATCACATACACCATTGATGCTGTCCACAGCCAAAGGAATTTTATGGAGATTACACTATTTCATAAAACCAGAATTAAAACCAAAATTGTCTACCCAACTAACACTGTAGATAAATCAGGCAAAATTCTCTCCTATGAAAGCAAATTCAAAATATTTCAAGATGCGTCTGTTATGCCAGATGCATATAAACATAAGAACACAAGAAACATGAAACAGCAATAAAAAAAGACACCCCCAAGCATACACAATAATTCTCCAGCAACATATTCTAATCAAAAAGAAATTTGTGAAATCCCATATAAAAAATTCAAAATAAGATATTAAAGAAGTTCAGTGAACTACAATAGAATACAGAAATTTACCAAAGAGATAGATATCACTAAAAAGAACCAAAAAGAAATTCTGGGACTAAGGACTTCACTCAATAAAATGTAAAATATATTTGAAAGTTTCAACAGCAGACTAGATCAAGTAGAATAAAGAATTTCAAAAATTGAAGACACATCTTTTGAAATAACCCAGTCAGTCAAAAATAAAGAAAAAAGAATAAAAAGGAATGACCAAAGCCTATGTGTCATGTAGGACCCCATAAAGCAACCGAATATGTGAATTTTTCGTGTTACAGAAGGTGAAAAGTAAACAAAGTGGTTATAAAACCTACTTAATAAAATAATCACTGAAAATTTTCCAAGTTTAACAAGAGATTTAGACATCCAGATATAGGAAGCTCAGAATTCAAGTAGATACAATGCAAAAAGACGCCATGGCACACTATAGCCAAACTGTTAGAAGATAGAAACTAGAAACAAAGCAATAATTCTAAAAGCAACAAGAAAAAAGAATCTCATCACTTACAAGGAAATCTCCATCCGTCTAACAGTAGATTTCTCAGCAAAAACCTTAAAGACCAGAAGGAATGATACATTGAAAGTGCTGAAAGAAAAAGCCCCAAAAACTACCAACCAATAATACTATACCCAGCAAAGTTATCCTTCATAAATGAAGATGAAATAAAGCCTTTCCCAAACTAGCAAAAGCTAAGGAAATTTATCATCACTAGATTGGCCATACAAAAATTACTTAAAGGGGGTTCTACACCTTGAAGCAAAGAGATCATCAGTATCTACCATCTACACATGACAGTATAGAATCCACTGGTACAGTAAACACATAAATAAGGAAGAGAAAGGACTCAAATGTTACCACTACAGAAAATCACCAAACCACTATGATAAACAACAAGAGAGAAAGAGAGGATATACAAAACAACCAGAAATTCATAAAATGACAGGAAAAAGCTCTCATATATCAATTACAACCTTGAATGTAAGCAAATTAAATTTTCCACTGAAAAGATTAAAAACTGACTAAACAGATTTTTTAAAAAACATGATCCAACTATATCCTGCATGTTTGAAAAAGTCATCTTTACTGAAAGTAAAGTGATAGAAAAATATATTTCATGCAAGCAGAAACCAAAAACAAGCAGAAGCAGCTATACTTAGATAAAATAAAACAGACTTTAAGTCAAAAACAGTAAAAGAGACAAAGTAATTATGAAATGATAAAGGGACCAATTCCAGAGGTTATAACAATTCTAAACATATATGCACCCAATACTGGAGCCCTCAGATATATAAAGCAAATATTATTAGGTCTAAAGGAAGAAACAGACTCGAAGAAAATAGTAGTTGGGAACTTTAGCACCCCACTTTTAGCATTAGATAGATCATCTAGACAGGAAATTAACAAACAATAACTGGATTTAAACTGCATATTAGGACAGGCATGATGGCTCATGCTTATAATCCCAGCAATTTTGGAGGCCAAGGTGGTAGGTTTACTTGAGCCCAGGAGTTGAAGTCTAGCTTCGGCAGCATAGCAAGACCTCATCTCTTCAAAAAAATAAACATTAGCCAAGGGTGGTGGCATGTGTCTGTAGTCCCAGCTACCCAAGAGGCTGAGGTGGGAGGATTGCTTGAACCCAGGAGTTCAAAGCTACAGTAAGCCATAATCATGTCACTGCACTCCAGCCTAGATAGCAGAGTGAGACTCTGACTCATATCAATAAATCAATAAATCAATACTGCACATTAGACCAAGTGAACATAATATACATTTATAGAACATTTCATCCAACAGCTACTGAATAAATGTTCTTCTCATCAGCAAATGGAACATTCTTTAGGATAGGCTCAGGAAATTAGGGAAGAATTTAAACAATTTTTTGAAACAACTGAATATTGAAACATAACATACCAAAACCTGTAGAATACAGCAAAAGCAATACTAAAAGTTTATGCAATAAATGCCTATATATAAAAAAAGAAAGATTCCAAATATGCATTCTAGTGATGTACCCCAAAGAACTAAAAAACAAGAACCAATCAAAACCAAAATTAATATAAGGAAAGAAATAATGATCAGAGAAGAACTAGATGAACTAGAGATTAAACAAAAACAATGCAAAGAATCAACAAAACTAACAGCTAGCTTTTACAAAGATAAAATAGATAAAATGCTAGCTAGACTAACCAAGAATAAAAGCAAGAAGACCCAATAAACAAAATCAGAAATGAAAAAGGAGACATTACAACGGATATCACAGAAATACAAAAGATTATCAGAAACCATTATGAATAACCATACGCTATCAAACTGGAAAACCTAAAGGAAATGAATAAATTCCTGGAAATACACAAGCTACCATGATTTAATCAGGAAAAACTACAAAACCTGAACAGACCTATAATAAGTAATGAGATTGAAGCAGTAATAAAAATTTCCCCAGCAAAGAAAAGTCCAGGACCAGATGACTTTCACTGCTGATTTCTACTAAACTTTCAAAGAACTAACACCAATTTTCCCCAAACTAATCCAGAAAAATTGAAGAAGAGAGAATTTTCCCTAACTCATTCTGAGACCAGTATTACCTTGATACTGAAACCAGGAATAGACACAATAAAAAGAAAACTACAGGCCAATATTCCTGATGAACATAGATGTAAAAACCCTCAGCACAATACTACCAAATCAATTTCAACAGTGCATTCAAAATAACAAATATAAAATCATGATCAAGTGAGATTTGTCCTGGGGGTGCAAAAATGGTTCAACATATACAAATCAATAAACGGATAAAAAAGTATGTTAAAATCATGTGATCATCATCTCAATACACACAGAAAAAGCATTTTATAAAATTCTACATTGCTTTATGATAAATACTCTCAGCAAACTAACATTGAAAGAATATATACTTCAACGTAATAAAGGTCATCTGAAAAACCCAGCTAAACAATACTGAATAAGGAAAAGCTGAAAGCCTTTTCCCTAAGAACTGGAGCAAGACAAGGATACCTACTTTTCCACTCCTATTCAACATAGTACTGTAAGTCTTTGCTAGAGCAATCTGGCAAGACAAAAAGAGAGAGAGAGAGAGAGAGAGAGAGAGAGAGAGAGAGAGAGAGAGAGAGAGAGAGAGAGAAATGGCATCCAAATTGAAAAGAAGAGGAAGTCAAATTGTCCCTCTTTGCTTATACCTAGGAAAATCTGAATACTTCACAAAAATTCTTAGATCTGACAAATAAATTCAGTAAAGTAGCAAAATACAAAACTGACATACAAAAATCAGTAGTGTTTGTACATACCAATAATGAGCTAGCTAAGTAAGAAATCAGGAAGGCAATCTCATTTACAATAACTATTTTAAAATAGAATAAGATACCTAGGAATATATTTAACCAAGGAAATGAAAGACCCTATAAGGAAAAATACAAAACATTAGTGCTTTGTGAAATAAATATAAGAGTACACAACAAATGGAAAGACATTTCATAATCATAGATCCCAAGAATTAATGTCATTAAAATGACCATAATTCCCAATCTCATCCACCGGTTCGGTGAAATCCCTCTTAAAATGCCAATGTCATTTTTCATAGAAATTTTTTAAAAAATGAAAATTTACATGGAATCAAAAGTGAGTCTGAATAGTAAAAGTAATACTGAGCAAAAAGAACAAAGCTGAAAGCATCACATACTACAAGGCTAAAGTAACCAAAAATTATAATATTGGTACGAAAACAGACACACAGACCAATGGAACAGAAGAGAAATCCAGAAATAAAATTTTAAAAATCCACATATTTACAGCCAACTGATTTTTGACACAGGCGCCAAGAACATACTTTGCAAAAAGGACACTCTCTTTGATAATTGGTACTGGGAAAGTTGAATATTCATATGCATAAGAATGAAACTGGACACTTATCTCTCGCCATATACAAAAACCAACTGAAAATAGATTAAAGACTTCAGTGTGAGGCTTCAAATTATAAGATACTGGATAAAAACATAGAGGGAACACATTAAGACATTGATCTAGGCAACAATTTTATGGTTAAGACCTTAAGAGCCTAGGCAACAAAAACAAAAATAGGAAAATAAAGTTATATTAAACTAAAAAGTTTATACACACCAAAGAAAACAGTCAACAAAGTGAAAAGACAATCTGTTGAATGAGGGAAAACATTTCCAAATATTCTACAAGGGACTAATATTCTAGTATATACAAGGAATGCAAGCAATTCAACAGCAAAATCAAAACAACAAATAATCCCATTAAAAAGTGGGCAACAGATATGAACAGACATTTCTCAAAAGAAGACATACAAATGGCCAACAGACAAATGAAAAAATGCTGAATATCACTAATCATCAGGGAAAAGCAAATCATAACTGCAATGGGATATCATCTCACCCCAGATAAAATGATTTTTATCAAAGTGACAAAAACTTACAGACGATGGCAAGGATGCAGAAAAAAGGAAACTATTATACACTGTTGATGAGAATGCAAATTAGTACAGTCACTTTGGTAAACAGTATGGAGATTTCTCAAAAAACTAAGAATAGAGCTACCATACAGTCTATCAATCTCGCTTGTCCAAAGGAAAAGAAATCAGTGTATCAAAGGGATATCCACATTCCTATGTTTATTGTGGCACTATTCACAATAGCAAAAGATGTGGAATCAACCTAGGTGTTCAGCAATGGACAAATGAATTTAAAAATGGCATATGTATACAATGTAAAACTACTCTTGTCCATGCAAAAAAGTGAAATTATATCATTTGCAACATGTATGGAACCAAAAGTCATTATGTTAAGTGAAATAACCCAGGAATAGAAAGACAAGTACTACTTGTTTTCACTCATATGTAGTAGCTAAAAAAGTGGATCATGTGGAGATAGAGAATAGAATGGTAGATACAAGAGGGTGGGAAAAGTGTGTATTTTGCAGGCGCAGAGTGGGTAGGGGATAAAGTGAGATTGGTTAATTGGTACAAACGTATAGTTAGATTAAAAAAATAAGTTCTAATGTTTGATAGCAGAGTAGGGTGACTATGGTTAACAACAATGTATTGTATATTTCCAAATAACTAGAAGAGAGGACTTGAAATGTTCCCAACACATAATAGGGATAAATACTAGAGATGATAGACACCCCAAATACCCTGACTCGATCATTTCACAGTCTATAAATGTCTCAAAATGTACCCCATAAATATGTACAAATATTTATATTGATAAAAATGGATACATTTTATCCATAGATATAGTCATTCTTTTAACTACTATATAGTATATATGAATCATAGTATATACTAATATATAGTATATATGAGTCATAACTGATTATTTTAAATTATGAGGTATTAATTTCACAGCCATGTATTGGATTATTCAAAAATATTGACTCTTTTTTTCCTGTAACTCCAATTAATCTGTATTTCAATTCCCCATTCTGCCATAATTTTGTCAATTTCTAATAAACTCACTTCAGGGTTTGCTCATTTTAGACTCATGCTTGGTCAACTGTTATTTCTTCCTTTGAAGCCCTTTTCCCCAGAAAGGCGTCTACAGTCTTGGCCTCCCATGGCATCATGGTAGACACAGAGCCTCTTATCCGTGACCAGCATCAATTCTACACTGTGAAATAAACCTCATCTTCCTGAATGTTGCTCATTAACATCTTGCCGACTGATCACTTCTCAGATGTCCATAGTTCTGCCAGGTTTCCCCACCATCAGCTCTCAGACTCCTTTGCACCCCAATGCTGGCTGCTTCCTAGGACCTTTCCCCATGCTTGGATCAGCCCTGCTGCCATTTCCAGCCTACTGCTGACTAACTCACCATGCTTGCTCAGGAAACTTTCCTCTGCCATCTCAAGGGCTGCCCTGGGCAGATGGCATCTGTTTCCTCTTCTTACAGATCCTCCAAACCTATCTGAGGCTTTTGCCACAATACTCTCCCTCATGACTTGGTCTTGGCAGGTTAGCGGCAGTGTATGACACCTTTGTTCTAAAGCCTCAGTCACTTGCTCTCCTCTCTGCCATTCTCTGGGGCTGTCATAGGCTCTTCCGGAACTTTTCAAGAAATGCTGCCATAACAATACTTACTGTATCATTAAATAATACACAGTCATGCACCACATAACATTTTGGTCAACGATGGACTGTAGATACAGCAGTGATCCCATAAGATGATGATACCATATTTTTACTATGCTTTCTATACATTTAGATATGTTTAGATACACAAATACCACTGTGTTACAATTGCCTACAGTATTCAGTACAGTAACATATTGTACAGGTTTGTAGCCTCAGAACAATAGGTTGTATCATACAGCCTGGGTGTATAGTAGGCCACTCCATTTAGGTTTGTATAAGTATACTCTAGGGTATTTACACAATGGTGAAATCATCTAATGGCACATTTCTCAGGAATTATCTGTCATTAAGCCATGCATGACTGTACTTACATTTTTTTGACTTTTGAATTATTGCATTAGCCAGGATGTATTGACCACCATCTAATACGAAAGATAAGGGATTTATCACTCTTACACTATTCCATCTCCTTTCCCCCACTTTACCTCTTAATTTTTATTTGTTATATATTTTTATTCTTTTTACTAACAGTTTTTCTGACTGGATAACGTACTTAAACAATTCATTCTTGATTTATCAAATTAGACATCATTCATTGACTCACCGTTATGAAAGATAATGATAATAACATACTCCTTCTACTTTTCTTCTTCCTCCATTTCCCAAGTTTTGTTATATTGTCTTAACATTATCAAGGTAAATAACAATTGTGATTCATTCTGTAACCATACTTTACTCTTTTTTGTCCTTTAATTTATTTCTTTATTAAACAGAGTCTATATTATTATTATTATAGAAGTATTATTTTAATGGAACCAACCGAGTAGGGTGCTAGAGTTCATAGAACAGGAAATATGACCAAGTGTGAAGGTCGAAGTGACCCTGTGCTACAGTCTTTCTAGCTTTGTCACTTCACTCTGAGTCGTAGTTCTGCCACTTCTAAGAATAATCCATTATTTATTTTATCACTTAATATTCTCTTTCCTGGTTATTTTTTATTTTGTAGATTGATCTTAAAGTATTATCTTCATTAAGCACATATGATCTTGCCTGTCTAAAAGGTTGTATTTTGCCCAACAGTTGAATGGGTTTGGCTGGTTATCAAATTTTAGGTTTAAAATGTTTGTTCTTAGAACTTCAGAGATTCTGAATTATTCAGGTATTTACTCCTTAGAGATTTCTCCTGTGCATTCTAATATCCAGAGTTGCCGAAGAGAAATCTGATATTAGTTTCTTTCTAATTCTTTTTCAGTTAATCTTTTCTCCATGTGATTCTGGAATTTTCTTTCCTTAGCAATACCTAAAATTTCAGCAGGTGTTGAGGTGTAGGTCTTCCCTTCCTCCATCCTTAAAAAAATAATAATAATGATTTATGACAGGGGACCCTAAAAAATCTGGAATTATCTTTTTTTTTTTTTCTTTTGAGTTGGAGTCTCACTCGGTCGCCCAGACTGGAGTGCAGTGGCCGCTCCCGGCCACCGCAGCCTCGACCTGCTGGGCTCCGCGATCCTTCCGCCTCAGCCTTCCCAGTAGCTGGAATTACAGGCATGCGCTACCACACCCGGCTGATTTTTTGATTTATTGTAGAGATGAGTTCTCGCTGCCCAGGCGGGCCTCGAACCCACGGGCTCAGGCAATCCACTCACCTCAGCCTCCCGAGGCACGGGATTACAGGTGAGCACCGAGCCTGGCTTATCTTTTTTTGTTTTTGTTTTTGGAGGACAGCTTCTTGTAGTCTAGGTTTCCCCTGCTAGGTCGGAGAACCCACTGGCATCAGTGTACCAACTAGCATTGTTGTGAGAGGCTGCATTTGACTTCAATTTTTGTTGTTGTTTTTTTGTTTTGGTGATTCTTTCAATGCATTGCCCATTTCAGGATGGGTGATTGTATGAATACCTGCCCACACTGAAATTAGTCTTCAGCAGTTTTTGACCAAAAGGCATGACGCCTCCGTGTCCCACTCTCCCTATTCACCTCAAGAGAATTTTTCTTGTTTCCCCAGATGGAAAAGGTCCTCAAAGGGAAACATTTTGCCACTGTGGAAGATATGAAACAGAAAAACAACAGAAGCACTGAAAGGCATCAAAATAGATGAATTCAAAAACTGTTTTGAGCAGTGGAAAAAGTGTCTCAATAGGCGCATTGCATCAAATGGAGAGTACTTTGAAAGTGACTGAAGCTTAAACATGTAAGAATAAATACATAATTTTAAATAAAATTTTGTGGGGTTCTCCTATTATACATGGTAAAATGTCCAAATCTTAAGGATGCCTTGTACATATGAATCCAATCCATTTAACCACAACACAGATCAGAATTTGGAATATTTCAAACATTCTAGAAGGTTTAAAAAAAATTATTATTTTTATTTTAAAGATAGGGGTAAAATTCAGGGTTAGGTACATAAGTGGTCATCGTGCAGGTAGTTTGGGTACCCTTATTGATGTTATGTGTCCTCTTTGGCAGTGTCCCACTATTGCCAATTCCTTTCTTATAGTATTATGATAAATGTTCAGGGTCCACTTATGAGTACATGTAGTACTCAGTCCTTTGTTTCTGTGATAGGTCACTAAATATTATAGACTCAAAATCCATCCAAGTGGCTACAGAGTCCATAATTTTGTTTTTATTCGTGGCAATGTAATATTCCATCATGCATATGTATCACGTTTTCTTTATCTAGTTCACTTTCGATGGGCTGCACAGTTGGTTTCATGTTTTTGCTATTGTGAATAATGCTGCAAATAAACATGTGTGTGCAGGTATCTCTTTCATAGAATGATTTGAGTTCTTCTGGGTGTACTTCCAGAAGGGGGATTGTGAGGTCGTATGGAAGGTCGATTTTTAGATCTTTTAGGAATTGCCAAACTTTTTTCCACAGAGATTGTACTAGTTTACACTCCCACTAACAGTGTCGAAGTGTTCCCTTTTCCCATCATCCTCTCCAGCGTCTGTTGTTTTTTGAGTTATCAATGATGGCCATCCTGACTGGAGTTAGGTGTTACCTCAGTGTGGTTTTAGTTTGCATTTCTTTGATGATTAGTGAGGCTGAGCATTTTTTCATGTGTCTGTTGGCTGCTCGTGTGTCTCCTTCCAAGAAGAGTCTATTAATATCTTTTGCCCACTTTCTAGAAGGATTTCTTACCGTTCCTTCTGTCATTCTCTCTAGGCAATTTGCCCTATACCAACATATATTATTTTTACATGGTTTTGAATTTCACATGACTGCAATCAAAAGTCTTTTGTGACTGATTTCCTTAGCTCTCAATATTATGTCTCTTAGATTTATCCATGTTGTATCAGTAGTTTTTTTATTGCTATGTAATATTTCATTGTATGAACATACTATCATTTGTTTATCCATTCACCTATTGATGGACATTTGGATTACTTCTAGTTTGGAAATGGAAATAAAACAACTATGATCATCTTTATGCATGTGCATTGGTGAACATAAGCACTCGTTTTGCTGAATGTAGACCTAGGAATGGAATTGCTGAATCAGTGTTAATGTATGGTAGGTATTGTCAAATATTTCTTCAGTGTTTACACACCCTCTGACAATGTAAGAGAATTTCACACACTCCATATCCTTTCTAATGTTTGGCAATATTTATATTCTTTTTCATTTTGGGCATTCTAATGGTTATGTGGTGATATAACATTGTAGTTTGATTTGCATGTTTTATAATTAATGCTGTTGGATACTTTGTTATATGCGTACTAGCCATTTGTGTCTTTTTTTTGTAAAGTTGTTTGAGGTTTATCGTTTCTGCCTGCATATAAAAATTGGGTTGTCTACTTCTTATTGATTTGTAGAGGTTCTTAATATATTCAGAATGTAAGGGTTTTTAAATTTTTTGCTGGATGTTGTATTCCAAATATCTTCTTCCAGCTTGTGGCTTGTATCTTTGCTTTCTTGATGTTGTTTTTTGATAAAGAAAAATTCTTAATTTTAATGATCTAATATGTCAATATTTTATTTTTACATTTAATATTTTTGTGCCTTATTAGAAAACTCTTTGAACTGGAAACTTGTTTAAGAAGTCATGACCCAGCATCATGGATATGTTCAATTTCTTCCCAAAATACTTGATTTTTTAATTTTTACACTTAGGTTTATAACTCATCTCAAAATAATTTTTATATATGTTGTGAAATAGAGATCAAGATTTTCTTTTCCTATATGGACTGGCAATTAACCCAGCACTATTTATTGAAAAGACCATCTACTTCTCCTTGTGAATAACTGGAGCATTTGTTAAAAATAAGATGACCATATATATGGTATATTCAGGACTATTTCTAGACTCTATGTTCTATTCCATTGGTCTGTTAACTATCCATATTCAAAAAAAGGACATCATTTACTGTAGATTTATAATAAATATTAGCATCTAATAGTGTAACTTGTTCTATTTCAAGATTGCAGTGGATATGTTAGGTCATTTGCACATCTACATAAATTTTAAATAGGCTTGCTGATTTCTACCAAAAATAAAAAAAATTAAAGCTTGGGTTTGCTGTGCATCTATAGATCAGTTTAGACACATTTGATATCTTAATAATATTGAGTCTCCAGTCCATAAACATGGGATATTCTTTTATTTATTTAGATCCACTCAAATTTCTCTTGGTAATATTTTGTAATTTTCAGTTTACAGATCTTGTACATCTTTCACTGGATTAATTTCTGAGTATTTGCTATTTTTCTGATATTACTGTAATTGGTTTTTATTTTTCATTTGCCACCATTTTTGAAAATGTATGAAAGTTCAAATGAGTTTTGTATATGTAACTTGAATCTAGCAAATGTGCTTAATTAATTATTATATCTAACAGGCTTTTAAAAATAGATTCTTAGTGGTTTTTTATTCACACAATCATGTCATCAGTGAATAATGACAGTTTTATATCTTCTTTTCCAGTATTTCTTAATTCACACTTTATTGAAATAGATAGGACTTCCACTACACTGTTAAATGAATAAAAGTGGTGACTTGAATATTTTTGCCTTGAATTCTATTCAGGGAAAGTCATTCAATATTTTATCATTTAAGTATGATAATAAATTGTAGAGTTTTAGTAAATACTCTAATAATTTAAGGAAGTACCCTTCTATTCCTAGTTTGTTGATAGGGTTTTTGTAAAAAAAAACAAAACATGAATGAATATTGAATTCTGTCCATTTTTTTCTGAAACTACTGAGATGATCATATGAATTTTCTTTTTTCTGAAATAAGATAATTTATTAATATCAAATGTTAAAATTAAAAATGCTACTTAATTAAAATTTATTATTATTTTATACATTAATGACTTTTATTTGCAATTTTTTTGATGTCTGTTGCTATGTACACTGGAGATAATTTTTTCTTTCTCGTGATTTTTTTGTCAGGTTTTTGTATAAATGTTACTCATAAAATGACTTGGGAAGCGTTCTCTGTTTTCTGGAAAAGCTTGTGTAGACTTGGTATATATCTTTCTTAACTGTTGATAGACTTTACTAGCAAAGGCAGGCCTGAAAATTTCATTATGTAAATGCTTACAATGACTAATTTACTTTCTTTAATAAGTATGGAATTATTTAGATTTTTTATTTCTTCTTAGTTGTGTTTTGATGAGTTGTGTTTTTCTTTTTATATCTATATATAGAGAGAACAGAAGTTTATTTCACTCATGGTTCTGGAGACTGGGAAGTTCAAGAGCATGGTACCAGCACCTGGCAGTTTGTGTTTTTCAATGCATTTATCCATTTTATTTAAATAGAAAATGATATTGTTATAATACTTCTAATAGCCACTCATAATTCCTTTATTGTTTCTCAAAATGTAATGATATTCCTTTTTTCATTTCTGATCATGGTAACTTGTGTTTTCTTTTTTGTCATGTAAACATTTTCTGTAAGCTTATCAGTTTTATTAATTTTTCAAGAGTCAACACTTTGCCTTTGTTGCTTTACTCTTTTTATGTCTATATTTTTAATTGATTCTTATTCTTAAATAAATTGCTTTCTTTTATTTCCTTAAGCTTAATATTATGTTATTTTTCTGATTACTCAATTAAAAATTTACATAATGGGTTTCTAAATATTCTGCTTTTCTAATAAATGTTAAAGCTATAAATGTTCTTTGAAGACTGCTTTAGCTGCATTCCATAAGTTTAGTATCATATTTATTATTATTCAGTTCAAATTATAATCTAATTTCCACTGTGATTCTCCTTTGAGCCAACAAGGTTTCTTTTTAGAGGTATATGGGCCTACTCCTAAAAAATTTTAAACATTGGAGATTTCATAGTTATCTTTTGCTATTGATTTGCAATTAAATACTGCAGTGGTCAGAGGATATACATTGCATGATCTCAGTCTTTTGAAATTTATTGAGATTTGCATTTGGTCCAGGATGTAGCCTATTTTATTAAATTTCCTATGTCTTTTTTTACATTGTGTTGGTTAGTCACATTTATCAAATCTTCTATATTCTTACTTATTTTCTATTTACTTTCTCAATGAGTTACTGGGAAAGGTATGTTAAAATCTCCAACCATGGCTATATATTCATCTATCTCTCCTAGTTTTGTCACTTTTGTCTTTATATATTTTACAACTATGTTATTGAGTGCACACAAATTTAGCAATATTCAACAAATAATTCATGGTCTTTGGACATTTTAATCATTATAAAATATACCTTTTTATAATTCTTATTTTAAAGACTACTATACCTGATATTAAAATGGTTATTCCAGCTGTGAAGGTTTACTTAGAATATTCTTTCCCATCTTTTTGTTTTTAGTTCTCAGTGGTTTTAATCAAGAGTATTATTTATAAGCAGTATATATTTGAACATATATTTTCCATTATGATATTATTTGTATTTTAATTATACTTTTTAATAGTTTTCATTTATAGTGTAACTTCAAATGATTAATAATGAATATAATTATTGGTCTAGTCAACTTTAAGTCTTCCATTTATTTGTATTCCATTTATTTCATGTTTTTTTTTTGGCCTTTAACTTTCTTGTTCCTTTTTAAAATAATCACATTTATTTATATTTCAGTTATTGTCTTCTTTTGGCGTCTTGGTTGTGTCTTCTTTTATTGTTCTTTTATAAGGAGATTTTAAAAATTATTATATAATCTTTTACATACTAAACATTATAATATTTGTCTTTAATTTATTATAGTGTCTTTACATTTATATGTAGACCACTGATCAAATATTGCAAAAAACTTACAGCGATTTATTTAGTTATTTTTATTTTTATTGAGTCAGAGTCTCACTCTGTTACCTGGGCTGGAGTTCAGTGGCATGCTCACAGCCACTACAGCCTCAATCTGCTGGGCTCAGGTGATCCTTCCACTTCAGCCTTCCAAGCAGCTGGAACTACAGGCATGTGTCACCACGCCTGGCTAATTTTTAATTTATTGTAGAGACAAAGTCTAGCCAAGTTGCCCAGGCTGGTCTCAAACCCCTGGGCTCAGGCAATCCTCTCACCTCTGCCTCCTGAATTACTGGAATTACAGGCATGAGCCACCATGCCTAGCCAACTTAAAGCAATTTAACTCCATAAATTCGTTTTACTCCCTTTGTGCTAGTATTGCCCGGCAGTTTACTTTTGTTCATTGTTTAGGTCTGATAAGACATCTCTATTACTGTTGCGTTCATAAGTCAATAATCATTTATATTTGCCTACCTGTTTATCTTTTCTATTGCTCTTCGTTCCTTCTGGTATTTTGTACTTTCATATAGATCATTTCCTTTAGCCTTTTTTATTCAGTAGTTATTAGAGTATAAGTCTGCTGAAAATTAATTTTATATTGAAACATCCTTATGTTGCCAATCTTTTGAAAGGCTATTTTAGATGAAGTATATTATTTTAGAGTGGCTTTTTCCATTTATTTGTTTTGGCCCTTTAAAAAAGTCATTCCAATACCTTCTGACTTTTATAGTATATGTTGAAAAATCAACAGTCTTATTGTTGCTTCTTTGATGGTAACATGGGTTTTGTCTCTAAATGTTTTTAAATATTCTCCTGGACGTTTATTTTTGCGTTTTGACTACTCTAACACAGATGTGAGTTTTTGTTTTTCTTTTTTTCTTCTGCTTGAAGTTTTGGATCGAGGATTGAGGTTTCTCATCAGATTTGGAAAATTCTAACTTATTATTTTTTCCTTCTCTTTTTTAATGTCTTCACATATTTGAATTTTCTTCTTAAAATTTATTTATTTATTATAGAGTTGCAATATGCCCTCACTTTTGGCATACGAGATATATATCTATAACACCATTAAATCATTTTCCACGTTTCTTATGTTCTGCTCACACCAGCCTTCTGCCAGGAGGTGACTTCCAAGCTTTTGCACTAAAGAAAGAAAAAATAGTCAAGCAAATAAGGTAGTCTTGCTGAGTTGGGAAGACATAAATAGGATTTTTGGGAAATCAAGGTGGCAGGAATCTCCTGGGCATAATACTAGAGAGGAGAGAGCTATGTAAAAGAAGAGCTTCAAATATCTGCAGAGGAGTATATTTTTTATTTTTTAACTGATGCTAACTGCCCACATATCAAACAAAATTCCGTGTGGTTAGGGAAATTGCAAGTTACAGATTCTGTAAATGTAAAAACTTCCATAAATCACACAGGGCTTGGAGACATTTAAATTGTGACCAGTGAGAGTGTAGAAACCTTTTTGAACACACAGTACATTAAGTAGGGACCCCAGAAGAGTCATGTCTTGTAAATTGGTAGTTTAAAAGTTTCTATAGGCTTGCACATGTAAAACTCTGTTTAAAAAATTTCAAAAACATCAAACTGATTAACAAATAATTTGGGGTGTGCTCCCCATATCCCCCAAACAATTAACACTCTTTAGAGCAATAACAAAATCCAGAATTCAACAGCATAACAATCACAATGTCTAGTATCCTATCAAAATTTAATACCATGAAGGCAGATAATGCAACCCACAATTAGGAGAAATTTAATACCAATAAGCAGGATAATGCAACCCACCATAAGAAGAGAAACCAATTGACAACCAGATTCAGAATACAATGATGGAACTAGCAATTTTAAACATTTATTTAAAAATTCAAATATATATATATTCATATATATATATTCATATAAATATATATGTATTTCTAGTTGGTTTCCAATAAGGCAATCCAATGAGGAAATTAAAATTTTTATAATAAATTATCTAAGAACAACTGGATATGTTTGAATAAAAATAAGTCTCAGCCCTTATCACATGACATGAACAAATATTCACTGAAAGTAAATTATGAGCCTAAGTGTAAGTGCAAAAGCTAAAACCAAAAGATCAAGAGAAGAAACAGAGGAGAAAACTTTTGTAATCTAAGTTTAGACAAAAGTTTCTTACTTTTATCCTATAGAAGCTTGGTTTTAGGATTTGTTAAGCAGGCTTACCACAGTTTTATACTATTCCTGGGATATAGCTATGACCCCTAACATTTGATCCTGACTACCAGGGCATAGTCTTTCTTAGGCCTTGACTAAAAGTTTATGAGGCCCATCAAGTTTTCTCCTTTCTATGTTCTTTCTGACTATCTCCATTCTGACTATGTCAAAATTTCAACATTTACCTACCTATCTACCAGCAGCTTTTCCTTCAGAATTTCTCCCTATGTGTGAATAATTTAGAAATTATCTAAGAAGCAAAGGGAATTTTGTTTAGATTTTTTGGACTTCTCTGCAGCTCTCTCCCACCTGCGACTCAATCCATTAATTGCCATCCCCAAACTCTGAACTATGTCTTTTCTTCTTGAATAGACTACCACTCTCTGCTTGGGCTTCTGCCCCTAACTTTGGGAAATATCTTCATGGAGAAAGTGAGTGTAAATGTAAGCCTCGCCGCATGTTCATTTCTTCTTCTGTGGATTGTATCTTTGCTCTGGTTTATCCCAATGCCTACCAACAAAAGATTTTGTAAAATTTTGTCCATTTTTTTATTGTTGTTTATGAGGAGCCAAATACCAGCTACTTCATTATGATTGGAACTAGATGTTTAGGTATGACTCTTTTTAAAAGTTTTCTGCTGACTTTTAGGGAGCAAACAAAACTGACCATAGAAGAAACAGCGATAATTAAGGAAACAGAAAATAAGAATAAAGAATATCAGAAAAAGCACAATGAAAAGACAAAAAAGAAAAAAATTGGAAATAAAAAAATTATGACAGTATTTGCCTTTCTTTAGCTCTGGAAACTATTATTTCATTATTATTTCTTTCATTATGTTTTCTCCTTCACTTGTTCAACACCTTCTGGAAAGTTTTTTACTCAGACCCTAGACCTCTATTCACCATATCTCTCCAACTTTTCTATCAGACATCTAATTCTTTACTTTTTGCTTTTCAACATTATGGTTGTTTTCTATGATTTTTATATTTTATTATTAATTAGTTCACTGACTATTTTAAGTTAACAATAATAATATACATTTTCTGGTTCCCTCTTTTTGTTTTTTGATTGCATCTTTTTGTGCTTGCAATGGCCTCTCAAATGTATTTGAAGTTCTGTTCTGCTTCCTATATCATCTCTGCTTCATCTATGTTCATTTCTGCTTGCGCACCTTGCATCTTCACTTATTATCATACTCATGTACCTAATGTTCACCTGTCAATATTTATCAATGAAGAATTGTGTTCATTAGCTTGGTAAACTGCTATATTCTCATCCCTGCGGTAGGACACAAGAAAGATTACAAATGTTGATTGGCAGAGTGCTTTGTAAGGTTTGTGGGTAAAAAGTAGGCAAGCAGGCACGCTGGAGATGGTGTCACTTTTCAAGTAAGTAGGGCCCTGCACTGGAGGTGGGGTGCTTTGGGGAATGAGGTATTTCTTGTACACAGAGCTGCCTTTTCTTTTCTTTCTCCCTACTCAAGATTTACTCTATATTCAAGTTCAAATACCCTCACCAGGAGCTCTCTAGACCCTAAGAGCATTTCAACTATTCTGTCAGGCAAAGTTTTAGGAAAAGGTCAGACCCTAGTCTGTGACAATCCCAGTGAATATATGGCATAAAAGTTGGATTAAGAGCCCAGGCACTGGAAAACACACTTCACAACTTCTCACTCCACAAATAACTGTTCTGTTCAGAACTTTGCCTATTGCTTACAGAGACCGGCAACACTGGGAGGATACAAGACTGAAAAGAGTGGAAAAGCAAAAACCAAGAGTTTGATTCTATTACTTGTTTATATCATTTCCATAGTGTAGTGGTTATCATGCTCACCTTTACACTTGTTTATATGAGTTTCTTACAGGCATAGTTTCTACGCTCCCCTGATTTTACTCCTGAGTACAACTGGGTCAGAGCTATGCGTAGCCACACAGGCTTGAAAAGAACTGTTCAACCAAAACAAACAAACAAACAAACAAAAATCATGAACAGAACCTTCTCAATTATTTTCATCTGCCTCTGCCTCACTTGACTTTGTGCTTTGACATTTCCTTTTATAGTGTTTCCGGGTCAATTGGGGTGAGGGGAAGAAAGTGCAAGGAATCTAGGCAGCTGGCCTGTTTTGACTTCTTGGACTGCCCTGAGCTTCTTAAGAGTCAGTTGCTGACTCTAATGCACCAGATTTTATCTGAAAGCCAGATGGTCTGAATTCAGTGGTTTGGAGATTGGGTTAGGACTGCTGGGATTGCGAGTTACCAATACCACAAAGGGATGTAGAAATAGCTCCAAGCTTAGAATAGTCTAGGGTGTGTCCTGGGTTTGCAAAGTCATTGGAAAAATAGCCTCAACAAATGGACAAAGGCTAGAATTTGCATCTAGTCTGCTGTGTGTCAGAGATGGCGGGGGGGTGTAGCTGGTTTACTTCATTTTACTGAAGTTAATCCAACTAGACAATGGAGTTGGGAGATGGGAAGACTGAGTAGCATCTATTCTTTGCCTCCATGTGTATTTGTGCTTGTAGGGTCACAATCCATTTAGATCTTTACAGGTTGTAATGAACATTTATAATTTTCACAGCTGTCAAGCAACTTCTTTACTGTTTTGTGAGATTCCCTCATTGTGTTTAGTCTCATTGTGAAGCTGGCTTCACCTCCCTCTCATGAAGGAAGCCAAAAACGCTCAATCTCCTTTCTCTCTGTTCATTGATAGCTACAGCACCGGCAGGTAAATAGGCTCAGCAGATTAGAAGACCCTACCATGGACCTTGACATTTGAGTGAGTGGCAATGTGATGATGCAGCGATCAGAATTCTACTATGAAGTTAGCAGTAATGGCTGCAGTTGGGATGAGAGCAGTGTCCGCCCAGACTGTGTTCCCCTGCAGAATGTTTCCTGTGCTTCCTTCTCCATGGTTCACTATAGGGACCTCAGTTCCTGTTTGTTAACCAAAACTTGTCTTCTAGCCTGCTTCTGCCAATTGTGACTGCCTTCTAAGAAAATATTATGATGTTAAGATAGCAAAAGATAGTTTATGTTGCTTACAAACAAAAGCATACCAACTGATGAAAATTTACTTTCAAATTGAGTGTCAACATAGCGCAGTGGTTTAAAAAATGGGCTCAGGAGCAAGACTGCCTGATTTGAATCTCCAGCCTTGCCCCTGAGAGCTGTATACAAGCCTTTGCATGTATCAGTTCCTCACGTTTAAGTGTGGATACTAATGCCATTCTTGTTGGGTTGATTTACGGCTTAAAGGGTATATATGTCTGAATATATTGCTCAGAATAGTGCCTGGCATTTAGTAAGCAAACTGTATTGAACAGACTTTCAGTAAAATATGAAAGAGCTGGAATTGGTTATCTAACTGAGATAAGGCAGGAAGCAATGAATTTTCCATTACTACTCCAGGACAGAATTCTAGTTTATGGCACATTGCAGAAAATTAGTTAATCAAATTATAACCTCTGGTCACCTAGAATAAAATGCCCATTCAGAACACAGCTTAGAGACTGTTGTTGCTGCCAATTCAGGGTCTACAAGCTAAGGGAACTACTTATCTTAGTATTGAATAGCTTTTTTTAAAAAATGATGAACTAGAATTCCTAAATTCTCAGATTTTCTATGAACAGTATGAAAGATTCTCTTTTCAGTCACATCTTTAGGATTAAGATAACTGAAAACCAAATTTACCAGAGATTTTTTTTCCTGCAGATTGCCAAATTATAACATCTGTTGAATAAACTGACTTGTAATGTCTTTTCAGTTGAGTTCCTATTCAGGAAAGAAGAGAACATTGCAAGAGTGGATTAAATATATATGGCAGGACTTGGAGATATCCTGGTATCTAGAACCCCTACCTTCCACAAACCCTTCCAAGTTCTTGGAGACAACCTTCCCATATGCATGTCAGAAGTCACACAAACCTATTTCCCTTTTGATAACCCCCTCATTTCAACTCTTTCTTTTCTCCAAAACTGTAGTTAAATTAGATTCCCTCATATGCCAAGAAAATGTTGATAAATCAAATCAAGGAAGAAAGAACTTAATGCCAAAGGAATTGCAGGACGTGTTAATTTATGTCTGCCAAAGTCTTTGAAATGTGTATGGGAATGAATTCAGAGGCTCCTCAACAAATTGAAAGGAACATAACTTTATATTAGACTGAATTTATCAATATGAATGGACTTACTAGTTTCAGTTTTGTGTGCTTGTTGGTATGAGTATAATAATTTATATAACTAGTTAATGTATACCTGTGCTCGGTACTGACCTTCACTAAATAAAATTGAGGTACCAGAAGTATTTTGTCAATAACTTAGACAAAGAAATTTGCTTTTGGGGGAATCACATGCACTTAACCCACTCCCTAAATCCCTAGGATGGGCCCAGAAAAATCTCCTTTAATTGAAAACTTGAGGCAGATATTGGTAAAGGAAGTAGGGGTATCTTTGAGAAACACTTTGGTGGTTGCTCTCTGTAGTCCAGAGGTGCTGATAAAAGGTTCTTCAGTTAAAATGAGCTCCTTAATTTCAATGTTATGGATGGATTCCAGGATGGGGGGGAAAAGTGAGAAACTTAACTGGCAGAGGCAGAATAAGCTTGATTACTATAAGTGAAAGAAGTATCTACATGACAAATAGAATGATCTAACCCACTAGATCATTGGCGGTGGTTGATTGTTCATAGGGTCCTTTGATTGCAAAGATTGTTTCCCCACTGAATTCCTTTGGATAGGCTGGTTTATGTTGTATTAATGAAATGACTCCCCAAGTCTCAGTGACTTAGTACTTAAAAGTATATTTCTCATTTATACAAAGCCTGCTACTGATCTGAGTGACTCTCTAGGGCTGTTGATCATGCAGTGACCTAGTCTGCTTTGTTCTTGTTATCTGATTCACAGTTGCCATGGAAGGGAAAGAGACCACATGGGGAATTCACATTTGCTCTTCTTTGCCTAAGCCCAGAGTGACACATGTTACTTCTACTCACAGTCCATTGAGTAGAACTAGTCACATGGTACCACTTAACTATAAAGAGGCAAGGAAATGGATGGACCAGATGGACCATTTGCAAACATTAGTCTTCTCTTGCCATACCTACCATGACTTCACTTGATGATGACTATAACAGCACAAACAGATGCCTGATTTCAACTGTCACCATGTTATAGTCTTCATGGTTCCTCACCCAATGCCTAGACCTAAGTTCACAAATACAGAAACCCTTGAATAAAAGGAAGATTTAGCACACTTGAGGAAAGGTCCTCTACAAATGTCTAAATGAATACTCAAAAATTTCCTGCTATTCCTTTCCAAAAATACCTTTGGGTATCTACTGTCTGAGAAAGGTAAATATCTAAATGCTTTGTGTGTATTAGACATTAGGTCTAAACTGATAACACTGCCTGCATACAGAGAACTCCACAGTGATCTAACGGTCAGAATGGACGTTTGTGCAAACAAGTGACAAACAGAGTTTTGACCTAAGTCACTTAATGAGGGTAGACCAATGGCACTCAAAGCCCATGTATTAATTAATTGAATAAACATAGGGAAATCCTCTCCAAGTCTCCTTTAACAATGCAGGGGGAGATATCATGGTGAAAAGAGACAAGAGAAAACCTCTACATTTTCTGCTTCCTACCAAAATAGAAACCACAGCCTTATGAGAATCATGAAAATCTGTGTCATCATCACATACTTGGAAAATACAGGAGTGATTATTCCAATCCACGGGCCCATTTCGTTCTTTGTTTCAGTCATTGTCATGGATAGATGAGTCTTGGAAAATGGCAGTGGATTATTGTGCATTTAATAATGTATGACTCCAACTGCAGGTGCTTTTCCTTTCTAGTCTTCTTATTAGAACAAATCAGTACAGCCCTTAATATTGAGCATGGAGCTATTAATCTGACAAATGCTTTCCACACCTCAATTTTCAACAAATAGAGGACACCAGAAGCAATTTTCTTTTACTTGATGGGACAAGTGTACTACTTTATGACTTTCTCAGAGATGTCTTAATTCGCCTTTGACCAGTACCTCTTTCTCTCTCTCTGTCTCTCTCTGTCTCTCTCTCTCTTTAACTTTGTCTGGAAAGAGTGATGAACTGAGTTAAGGATGTAAGTGGTTGCTAGTAGCTTAACTAAGTAGTTAGGGAGTTGGAAGAAGCAAAATTTTAGGATCAGTACATGTCCTATGTGAATAATCATCAAAAGTTTCCTACTGCCGAGAATAAGGTGAACATTAGTCAGTCTTCTTCTCCAGCCATGGCAGTGCTTATTTGTAGTAGACAGGATAATGGCCCTCCAGAGATGTCCATGCCCTAATTCCTGGAGCCTATGAATATGTTATGTTACTTGACAAATGGAACTTTGCAAACATGATTAAGCTTACGAATCTTGAGATGAGAAGATTATCCTGTATTATCCCGGTGGACCCAATCTAATCAAATGAGTCTTTAAAAGTGGAAACTCTTTTCTGGCAGAAGAGTCAGAGTGATGTAACACAAGAAGAGGCAGGAGAGATTCAAAGTATAAAAGGAACTCAACCTATGATCGCTAACTTTGAAGCGATATAAAGGGGGCTACAAGCTAAGGAATGCAGGGACCTCTAAGTGTCAAGAATAGTCCACAGTTGACAACCAACAAGGAAATGGGGAATTCAGTCCTACAAACTTCAAGGAACTGAATTCTGTCAATAGCTTAAAATAGCAAGAAAGCAGGTTATCTCCAGAGCCTCTGAAAGAAACACAGCTCTGCCAATGCTGTGATTTCAGTCAGGTGAGACCCATGCCAGATTTCTGACCTGCAAAACTGTGAGGTAATAAATTTGTGCTGCTTTAAATCACCAAATGTGTGGCAACTTTTTATGGCAGCAATAGAAAACTAAAACATTGTCCAATGTTTTCATGAACAAAGCTAATCTGGTGTTGGGATTTTATTTTTTGGAATGCAGTCTAAGTTTAGAATAAGTGAACAAAATATAGTTCTATTTCACAATAGAATGTCAGGTCTATGTAACCAAGTGCTGACAGGAATAGGAACTAGAAACAGTACTTTCTTTTATCAATGTATAGGAGCAACAGTCAACAACTCTAGCCCCTGATATGTATCATATTTCAGGGTGATCGACTCTCTTCCTGGTAGCAGGTTGGATACATTGAACCCTTCCACTATGAAGGGGCAATGATTTACCCCTTAGAAGAGAAAGATATTCTGAGTCAAAAATATCTTTCCTAATTGGAAAAAGAAACACGTTCTAATAGCTTCTTATCAAAGTGAGTTTCCTAACTTCTTTCTGAGACAAATTCTTTTTCACTGAAATGAAACAGAGCATCATAAAACTTTAAGTAAGCTCACTTCTACTTTTTATGGGTGGATCTCTATGAACCTTCTGGCCACAATTGGAGAAAGAAACATGTACTAATAACTCTTTAATGTGAGCTTGCAAACCATTTTCTGTGTTAAACTCTTGTAAACACAGATGGAAAACAGTGTATGATGTACTGGAAAGAAACCAAAATTCTATTTGTTTTCTATGGCTGGATATCACTTTAAACTTATGAGGGCACAGTGCGAAAAAAGATATGTTCTTTTAACATCCAAAAACTTTTATAAAGGAGAAAAAGATTTTCTTTCCTTCCTAACATAATTTTGTCACATGTCACCTGTGGTCTAAATAAGTACCTTATACATCATTTTGATAGCCCACATATTATTTCTTATCAAACACTTCACTTTATAGAAAATAATTAAAACAATGAGTGCATGATCATGGTATTCTCTGGTTATATCATGTGTCCATCATCCAAAAATAGATGTCCTTACAGAACAAGGATATGGACACTTGTAAAATTTAGTGCCTGCTGCAGGATAATCTTGTGAGATTGGAGTTCGTCATGGGGGATAAATTGTATGCTTTGAATAAGCAACAAATGTATGGTGCTATTTCTCTCACTAACCACCCTCCCCCTGGGGTTTCAAATTAGAGGTGTGAAAGTGTGTTGTGTGTGGAACTATGAGAAGATGTATAAGATTCATGGTTATATCTAGTGATGCTCTTGATTGTGTTTTGTTTGTTTCCTGCCCTTGTAAATGTGCTCTCCTTGTGTAACACTTGGTGATAATGGTTAATATTTGACAAGCACTTACGTGCCAGGTACTACCTATATGATTTACATGTAATGATTGATTTAGTCATCATAACAGCCCTATAGTAAAGTACTATATCGTTCACATTTTGCAGATTAAGAAACTGAGCTCAGAGAACCAGTCACAGTGGAGCTGGGATTTGAGCAGTTAGTTTAAATTCAGTGCCCATGCCTGCAACCATGATACTATTTTATCTCTCAGTGGAAGTATGTTTCCATGAGGAAACACAAAAGTTATTCCACTGAATTGGAAGCTGTAATGGGCTCCTGGATGCTCCGAGCTTCTCATTCTCCTGGGAGAACATGCAAAAATATATTTTGTAGAGTTAGATGGAACATAGGGTTACAGCTGCAAAAGAAGAACAGGGGAGAGAAAGGAATAAATGTAGGGACTCTCCCGGGACACCTCCCAGTGGTATTATTTGCAGTGGTAAAAGTTCATGGATGTCTCTGGGCATCTTCAACAGCTCAGTTCTTTTAGAAATGAAGGCTTATATGAACCACTTCACCCAAGAAAGAATCGTAATTAGTTGAGATGCTACTTAAAGTCAAAGGAAACATGAAATGGATAATAGAGAAGGGAAGTCATAAAAATGAACTACTCTATCATTCAGTGGATATATCCTCTATCTGTGTTTCTTTCCTTGAGTGTGGTGCCTTCTTCTTCCAGTTTCTCTCCTTTTTGTCATGATTTAATATAATGTACATTAGTGGTGTTGGACTTCACAATATGGACTGCCTAACACAAAAACATTACCACCAGAAATCTGGTTCCTGAAACTGGAGTAAGAACTGCAAGATCTTAGACTGTCTCCCTTTGATGAAAGAGTGTGTTTGCAATTGCATGAAGAATGGTTGCATTTTATTGAGATTTATCTTTCTTCCTCCCTCCCCTTCCTCCCTCTCCTCCTTCCTCTCTTTCTTTCTTCCTTTCTTTTTTCTGTCCTTTCTTTTTCTTTTTTGATAAGTTTTAAGATTTAAGAAAAAAGTATGTGCATTTTGACCAACTAAAGGGATGGTCTACTGTAGAAATTTGTCTTTTTTCCTTCCTCTTTCCAATTTTGAATTCTTCTTTCTATGGTGGAAGAATCACCTATTATGTAACATTACCTCTTACACTACTGATGCCAAAATATTAGTTTTATCTTTTATTTATTTAGCAAGAATATCACAGGAACAACCCTAGCCTTCACCAATAAGTTGGGCTAATCCTCCCTTGCCCTGGACCTTAAGTCTCGAGTGATGAAAAGATGGATGATTAAAATGTATTTACGTCACTGATGACAATGTGCACTCTCTTTAATAATGCCACCAGAAGCAACTAAAACATGGGTTTAAGAGAATGAGAGTGGCATCTGTTTCCCCCAGGAAAAGAGCATTAGGTAGAGAGAGGCTGTGTTTGGTCCATCTTAGGACCCTTTGAGCAGAAAGAGACACAGGCAAAAATGCCAGCTTAGTGAGGGTGCTAACTGGTTGTTGGAGGGATTCCTGAAAACCCATCATTTTTTATGATCGCAAGACTTTACCAGGATTCTTTTTGCTAACAATACTGGGGGCAAATTCAGAGTCATGCACTATTTTCTGTTTCTTCATTCGATATTTTAAAAAGTAAAATAGTGACAAAAATGGAACATTTTGTATTTTCTTAATTCCTAAATGACCTAGCACCAAGCATATCAAAACCAAAGAACCATGGAAATCATCTACAATGGAGAAAATAATACTTATATCCTAATAAGCACTCAGATACGTAGGCACAAATCACCCAAAGGGATAATATCCATGCGATTAATAACGCCTGTGCTGGAGGAAGGAAGGGGAGGCAACTTGGCTCTGAAAGCCCTGGGAATATGACAACCCCCAAATGCCAACAGGCATTCACTGAAATTGTGGAGAAAAGCCTGAGAATAGTCAAAAATAAGAAGTCAGTCTACAGGATCCAGTGTGTGGGCAAATGCAAGGGGACAGTGGTGCACTATAAAAGATGGTACTGACACAGTCTGAACCCTAACCTCTTGGAATTAACTAAAACTTGCTTCTAAGATAACACATCACATCGAGAGTACAATCCAAATTGGGCAAGATAAGGACAACAGGAGGGGAAGACAGGAAAGCCTCAGATACAAGTGAAAGAGAGGTCAGAAGACTCAAATATCAGAAAGCGGGTAACAGAAAGCCCTTTTTTTTTTTTTTTTTTTTTTTTTTGAGTAAGCGTCTCACTCTGTTGCCCAGGCTGTAGTGCCGTGGCACGCTCATAGCCACCCCAGCATCGACCTGCTGGGCTCAGGCAATCCTTGCACCTCAGCCTTCCAAGTAGCCAGAACAACAGGCGAGTGCTACCATGGCAGGCTAAATTTTTGACATGTTGTAGAGACGAGGTCTCACCAAGTTGCCCAGGCTGGTCTTGAACCCCTGGGCTTAGGCAATCCTCTTGCCTCGAGAAAGCCATATATTTTAATCACTTTGTAAAACAACAGAGAAGAAAACTTGAGTGCCCTGAAGCTGGAAAACCCATCCTGGCCACTCCTCCCTATTAAGCCCTATTTTACATTTATACTGTGAGGGGCTGGTGACACACATGCCCATGCCCCATTTGCACAGCAAAGAACCCTATATGCCATGCTAAGGAGTGAGGGCTTCTGGCTATAGGTGATTAAGAGGCATGCATGGTTTTAAACAGGAATGTGGCATGAGTGGATTTGCAACTTTCAAATATAGCAAGTTGTGATGGATACGACAAATACGGTAGAAAGGAGCCCATCCCCATTACCTGCTCCTTCTGGTGTGTCTTCCTGTGTTGTAGACATTAGAAAGATAAAAACCACACCCCAGGCTTTCATCTGGGTTCCAGGCTCTTTTATCCGGTCCACTTGTGCAAGGTTTAAAAAGCCAAGGTGTGGGCTCCTTTTGGGCACCTGCAGTTTCTGTGCAGGCATGACCATGAACCCTGGGTTTTATGCAGTGTGTTCTAGACTCCCCTTGCTAGCTTCTTGGATACCAAAAACACTAGGCATAAGGAGTCTAGTTTTTTCCTCAACTGTGGTCTAGCAGGAGAGCTGTGGCTCTTCACACAAGTTATCCTGTTCCTTGGACTTTACCTAAAATGGTATGTCCCTAAAAGTAAGTGATCTAGGGCTTTTTCTTGATTCTTTAACTTTTTTGATTGGGCATAGGGAGCTGCTTCCCAGGACGAGTTCTGTAGTATTTTGCAAGTCTTTCTAGAAGCGCAGCCTAGAGAATGTTCCTCGAGACTTTTCAACATTACCCAATTCTCTATAGTTTGCTAATTTCTTGCTTTAAGAAAGATATCATTGTTTCTGACTTCTGAAGCTAAGCCCAGGTTCCTAGGAAATCAAGAATTGGAAAGTTAAGGAAGTGAGGTCAGAGTAGTCAGGAAGGACTCCATAGTTTATGAAGGATGTGTACCACCTTTTAAAAGTTAAATAGAAATTGAATTAGAAGAAGGAGGTTGGGCATTTCAGGCAGAAATTTTTGTTTTATACAAATGCTCAAAGACTAATTTAT
Source organism: Carlito syrichta (assembly GCF_000164805.1). Classification (NCBI taxonomy): domain Eukaryota; kingdom Metazoa; phylum Chordata; class Mammalia; order Primates; family Tarsiidae; genus Carlito; species Carlito syrichta. Next base: position 318,265 of record NW_007246952.1, read on the forward strand.
CAATATTTCTATATGAGGTGCCACAGAAACCAAACAAACCTGAATGAAGAGTAGAAACAGAAACTATGGGGGTATAACATGCATAGGAGAGATGAGGAGAGGTCGTAAGGATCCTAAAAGCCAAATGGAGACCTTTGTGCTAGATGAAATGGCATCTGGAAGGGCAGTGAGGTCATGAGAGATATGCCAAGTAGAGAAAGATGAGCACCTTCTGTGTAGAGGACTGAGAGAAACACCTGGTTTTGGATGTTTTTGAACGATTGCTGGGTATCCCAATAAAGCTGATTGTCTTTGCTTCTGTTGAAAGGTTGGACAAGCTGAGACTCCTGAGTCCCAAGAAGCTAGCAAGTGGATTCTGGAACACACTACATAAACCCCAGGGTACATGGTCATGCCTGCACAGAAACTGTAGATGTCCAATGGTAGGCAGTTCTCACCAAATGTAACCCTGTCTCTTGCTGAAACCAGACTGAGACTCAGAATCCTTCTCACAGAGCTCCAAGCAGTCATTAGCAATCAATAGGACTTGGCATGAGAAATAAAAGCTACTAGTTGTACCCAGTGTAATGAATGCTGTTCTAGCAAATCCCAACAATTATGATAAAATATTAACCTCTTTTATTTATTTATTCACATATTTTCTTGTAAACACAATTAACAATCTCATTCTTCTCAGACACAGCAATAATGATTTTGGTGATTGAACTCTTAAAAGAGCAATGTATAGTTTTCTGTGACTAAATACAGGTTTCCAAAGGCATAAACAGATTGTGTCAATAGTCTATCCCTGTGACAGACTCTGAAGTGACTCTAATTCTTATAAACACTCCCATGCACTGAATTAAATTCAAAATAAGTGACATGTGTTTAGCATTGCATGTTGTAAAAACTCTAAGGTTAATTTCAAAAAGATCAAATAAACAGAGATGCATGTAATTTTTCTAAACATTCATTTTATCACCCTTACCTGTCACCATCAACCTGTATAAAGGAACTAGCTAGATGCTTGCAAGTCATTGGCTGTAGTGATTCCATGAAAACCAGGCCCACCACCCAAATTTGGGAAGTATAGCTCTCCATATCCAGATTACACATTTGTCTTCTTAGCTTGGGCTTCAGTTCTTTGGGTAATAGGTGATAAAATATTTTTAACGGGGTTTGAGGTCAGATGGACCTAAGCCTAGGTGTGAGGGGGTTAATGAGTCATGTGAGGAATAATGGAGTCCAGAAATGGAAATTTTAAACTTTAGGAATATATCAGCATGAGAGTGTATACTGCAAAGACTGAAGTGTGCAGAGTATTACTACTAAGTGAATATTCTGGAGGGAGTTGAATACAGAGAGTAGAGCTCTGGAGAGTGCTAATACATAGATCTGAATATTTTCTCTGGAAGTCCGTGTTAAACCATGTAGCCAAGCTCTCTAAAAAAATATAATTTATATATAGAGAGAAGAGCCTTTGAGGAACACTGATTGCAATCCCCCTTTCTATTCCTACCACTGTGACTTAGACCAACTCACCATCATCTCTCCCATGGATCATCACAGTAGCCTCCCACCTAGTCTCCCTGGCTCTTTGTCCCTTCTACAAAGCATTTTAAACACAGAAGCCAGAAGGTAGATTATCCTTTTGCCTAAGTTCTCAGAGAGTTTTCATATCATTTAGAGTGGTGTTTTGCAAACTTTTGTGTGCATCAGAATCTCCTAGAACTGAGATTCTGTTAAAACACAGATTTCTGGTCCCACTTCTAGAGTTTCTCATTCAGTAGGTATGGGGCAGGGCCTGGGAAATTGCATTTCTCACACGTTCCAGGGGAAGCTGGTGCTGCTAACTGGGGACTACACTTTTACACCACTATGGAGAGTAAAATCAAGGTCCTTACAATGGCCTACAAGACTCTGTCATAAGGAACTGGCATTATTACCACTCTGACCTCATTTCCTGTAACTCTTTCACTCTTCTCTGGTCACATTGGCCCCCTTGCCTGTCCTGGAACAGGCCAAACATACACCCTCCTTAAAGTCGTTCTTTTATTCATCCTCTTTCCTGAGCACTCTGCACTTTCCACCACCACCCAGAGAGCCTCGTGGCACACTCTTCACTTCCTTCAACTCTTTGTTCAACAGACCCCTCCATGAGGACTTCCCTAGCCATCCTATTTAAAACTGTATACAGCACTTGATCCCTCCCTAACATCCTTATTCCCTTACATAGCATTTTTCACCAACAGACATGCTACTGTGTTTAACTTACTTGTTTATTCGTTTTTTTGGTCTACACACTTACCAACTGTCACTATACCGTATACCCCATCAGGATAAGGAGGTTATCTATTTTGAAAAACCTGTTCACTACTATATCCTACACCTAAAAGATTTCCTGGTATGTAACAGGTGCTCAGTAAGTATGTGTTTAAGGAATGAATAAAGAAGTCAAAGAAGGCTGGGTGCGGTGGCTCACACCTGTAATCCCAGCATTTTGGGAGGCTGAGCTGGGAGGATTGCTGGGGCCCAGAAGTTTGAGATCAGTCTAGACAATATAGTGAGACCTCGTCTCTAAAAAAAAGAAAGAAAGAAAGAAAGAAAGAAAGAAAGAAAGAAAGAGAGAGAAAAAAGAAAGGAAAGAAGGAAGGAAGTAAGGAAGTAATCAATCAATCAATCAATCAAAAGATTAGCCAGGCGTGATGGTACATTCCTTTGGTCCCAGCTACTTGGGAGGCTGAGGCAAGAAGATCACCTGAGCCCAGGAGGTTGAGGCTGCTGTGAACTATGTTTGTGCCACTGTACTCAGCCTGGGTGACAGAGTGAGAGTCTGACTCAAGGAGAAGAAGACAGAGGAGAAGGAGAAGGAGAGGGAGAGAGAGAGGGAGAGGGAAAGGGGGAAGGGGAAGGGGAAGAGGAAGAAAAAGGAAGAGGAGGGGAGGGGAAAATGAAGAAGGAGAGGAGGTGGAGAAAGCAGTCAGAGAGATAGAAGAAAAATTTAGATACATTTAAGTGCCAGTGAAGCTAAGCTAGGAGACAACTTCAAAATGAGGGTTCAAAATAAACAATAATAAATGCAGTAGGATGTTGAGTAGGATTTAAACCCAGAGAAATACCCCTTTTTGTATCACTTTTGTATCTTGCTTAAGAAATTCTTCCCTATCTTGAGTATTCTATTTTGTCATCTAAAAGTGGTATACTTCTAAAAATGCATTTTGATTTAAAATAATTATAGATTCACAAGAAGGTGTCAAATAATGTTCAAGGAAGCACCTTGCACCCTTTGCCCAGTCTCTCCACCCCCCCATGGTGACATCTTGCAAAAATTGTAATATGATATCACAATCAGGAAATTCACACCACTGCAATCCCTGGAGCATATTCAGATTTAACCAGTTATACATGCATTCATATATAAGGGGGACCCTAAAAGAAAACAGAATTTATTTAAAAATATGTATTTGTTCATTCATGTTTAAACTTCAGTAATCTTAAAAGTGCCCTCCATCTGATGCAATACACCTATCAAGGCACTTTTTCCACTGCTCAAAACAGTTTTTGGACTCATCAATTTTGATACATTTTAGTGCTTCAGCTATTTTTTGTTTCACCTCTTCCACATTGGTGAAACATTTCCCTTTGAGAACTTTTTTCATCTGAGGAAACAAAAGAAAGTTGCTCAGGGTGAGATCAGGTGAATAGGGAGGGTTGGGCATGGGGGTCATGCTGTGTTTGGTCAAAAACTGCTGAACACTCAGCATAGTGTGGGCAGGTACATTGTCACGGTGGAAGAACCGGTCACCTGTTTGCCACAACTTGCCACAACTCAGGATGTTTCTTCTGCAAGTCACGAGGCAACCTTCTCAAAATTTTCAGATAAAAACTCTAGTTAACAGTTTGATCTGGAGGAACAGATTCCTACAAGAGGCCCACCCTCCAAAAGATAGTTCTGTTTTTTGGGAGTCCCCTCTCTTATATGCTTTTATTCATACATGAGGGTGGGTTCATTTGTATAGCTCTCGAAAATTCTATCACATGTGTAACTTCACAGGACCACCACCACATCACGTGTACTCAACTATAACATCATCACAAGATTTTCTCATGCTACCCTTTTATAGCTATCCCTTCTCCTTCCATCTTTATCTCTGGGCAACCACTAATCTGTTCTCCATCTCTATAATTGTGCTATTTATTACATGCTATGTAAATGGAGTCATGCAACATTTATTCTTTTGACAATGATTTCTTCAACTCTGCATAATTTCCTTGAGGTTGACCCAAGGTCATTGGATTATCAATAGTTCATTGTTTTCATTGCTGAATATTAACACGTGGTATGAATGTATCACAGCTTATATAATCTTCCACCCACTGAAGGTCATTTGTGTAGTTTCTAGTTGGGGTCATCATAAATAGACAGGCTATGAATATTCTTGCACAAGCTTCTGTGTGGAAATCAGTTTTCATTTCTTTGGGATAAATGCCTAAGTGTGCAGTTGTTGAGTCATACATAAATATATTTTTCATTTTAAAGGGAATGCCAACTTATTTTCCAGAGCAGTTGTACCATTTTACATAACCACCAGCAATGTGCAAGTTCTGACAATTAAGTTAGTGAACTCATCCTAGAAAAAGTGCTCCATACCTCATTGCTGAATATCACTATGGTCACCTTCAAGGTTCTCCCCTTGGAAAGCTATACACTCTCACCAGCACCTAGTCCACCTGTCAAAGCAGTTTTGAAACTCTTTTTCTGGAGTAGTCATCAGAGCTGTAGTGGTATTACTCTTTAATGTCATCTGAATGTCATCAACATGTCTTCCTTTCAATATTTTCTTTATCTTTTAATAAAGAAAAAAGTCATTGGGGGCCAGATCAAGTGAGTAGGGAGGATGTTCCAATACAGTTATTTGTTTACTGGCTAAAATGCCCTCACAGACTGTGCTGTGTGAGCTTGTACTTTGTTGTGATGAAAGAGTTCCTTTAGGACCATTTTTGCACCCACCTTTCTTGGGAAAAAGATTTTCAGTTAAGACTGTCCTGTATCTTTATTGATGTTTATTTAGTCTGCCATGCTTCTCACAGTCAGACTATGATTTTGATACCCAATTCAATGAATTTTTGCAATGTTTTCATCAGTTCTGCTCATCACTGACCATCCTGACCTCTCTTCATCAGTGACACTTTCTCTTCTTTCAGAAAAACATTTAATCCCTTTGCACACTGTTGTTTTCTCCATGGCATTGTCCCCATAAACTTGGACTAACATGTTCCTGATTTCACTTCCACTCTTGCCAAGCTTAACGAGAAATTTAATGTTTGTTCATTGCTCTGATTCAAGCTCTGACATTCTCGAGATGGCCCACAAAACTGTGCAACAATAATGAACACCACTCAGCAAGACACCACCGCACATCAACACAAACACAGCTGTGAGACACTGATATACCAAGGTTGTGAAACCTTACCGAGTTGTTTGTACAGTGCTGCCAACATAAGCGCACAGTGACAAGTCTGCAAATTTAGGTGTCAGAACTTGTACAAATGATTCAGTTTCTCTACCTCCTTGCCAAAGTTTGTTGTCACCACTATTTTTTATTTTAGTCATTCTGATAAGTATAGCATTATCTTATTGTAGTTTAATTTGCATTTGCTAGCAATGTTGAACATCACAGGTTTGTTATCTGTATATAGATAAAATATCTGTGTATGTGTTCTGCCCACTTCAAACCGGGTTGTTTGGCTTTTCAATGTTGAGTTTTGATAATGCTTTGTATATTCTAGATTCAAGTACTTAGGCATGTGGTTTGCAAATATTTTCTTTCAGTCGATAATAGTCTTTTTTGTACATTCTTAGAGTATTTTGCAGAGCAAAAGTTTTAATTTGATGAAGACTAATTTATTATTTTTTTCTTTTTAGAGCTCATGTTTGGGGTATCAAGTCTAAAAACACTTTGCCTAACTTTGAAATCAAAAGATATTCTCTTATGCTTTTTTTTCTCAGAATTTGGTCCATGATCGCTTTTGAGTTATTATTTGTAAATAAGACATGCGGTTTAGGCAGAGGTCCATTTTATGCTTATGGATAGTTCTAGCACTATTTATTGAAAAGACTACCTGTTCTCCATTAATTGTTTTTGCTCCTTTGTCCACAATTCATTGGGTATATTTGTGTGACTCTATTTCTGTGTTCTTTATTTTAATTAATGTGTCTATCCCTCCCCACTTTCTCGAATATCCTAGTCATATAACATTGGATATGTATTTTAAGTGGATAGGTACTTAACATTGAGAAGAGGGATTTCTCCCAATTTATTCTTTTTTCCAAAATTTGTTTGGCTACTCTAGATCCTTTCTCTTTCCATAAATATTTTAATATGGCTTGTCTATGTTTACAAAGAAGAATATTGCTGAGATTTTGATAGGAATTTTTTTTTAGTTGGAGTTTTACTCTGTCGCCCAGGCTGGAATGTGGTGGCACACTCACGGCCACCCCATTGTCAACCCGCTGGGCTCCAGCGATCCTTCCGCCTCAGCCTTCCAAGCAGCCGGAACTGTAGGTGTGCATTATCACACTCGGCTAATTTTTTATTTATTGTAGAGATGAGGTCTCCCCAAGTTGCCTGGGCTGGTCTCGAACCCACAGGTTCAGGCAATCCACTCACTCCAGCCTCCCAAAGTGCTAGGATGACAGGCTGAGCCACCGAGCTCGGCCCTTGATAGGAATTTTTATGAAATCTATAGATTAATATAGGGAGAAGTGCTATCTTTACTACGTTGAGTCATATAGTTCACGAACACAGTGTATTTACATCTTGATTTTTTAAATAAGCGCATATTCTGCACATATTTTCTTACATCTAAATCTGAGTATTGTATTTTCTTTGGAGCAATTATAAATGTTGCTGCCTGTTTTTATTTTGGTTTCCACTTGTTTATTGGCAGTATGAAGAAATGCAATGATTTTTATGTGTTGATCTTATATCCTGTGACTTACAAAATGCAATTATTAATTCTAGGGTTTTAGTGATTTTTGTGAGTTTTTTTTTTTTTTTTAGATGCCTTGGAGTTTTCCACATAGACAATTATATTAGCTGCAAATAGAGACAGTTTTTTTTTCTTTCCCAAACTCTATCCTTTTAGCTCTTTTCTTTGCCTTATTTTCATGTCTAAAACTTTTTTAAAAACAAGAGTGATAAAAGTAAAAATTTGTGCCTTACTCCTGAACAGAAAGGAAAAACATTTAGACTTTCACCATTATTAAGATGTTAAATGTAGACTTTTTTGTAGATGCTTTTTGTGACAAAGTTCCCCCTCTATTTTACTCATTTTACTCTCCAGTGTGCTGGGAGGTTTTATTATGAATGGATGTTGAATTTCACCAAATAGTTTTTTGATATCAATTGATATAATCATATGAGTTTTCTTCTCTAGCTTGTTGCTATGGTGTATTACACTGATTTTCAAGTATTGTGCCAGCCTTGCATACCTTGAATAAACCTCATTTGGTTGTAGTGTATTAGTTTTCTATGCATTGCTGGATTTGATTTGCTAGAATTTTGTTGAGAATTTTTGCATCTATGTTTTTTAGTATTTTTTGAGTGCTATCTCTGGTTTGGTATCAAAGTAATAACGGCTTCATAAAATGCATTTAAAAGTGTTTCCTTCTCTTCTGTTTACTGGAAGAGATTATGTAAAATTGCTATAAGTTATTTGTGTGGTAAAGTTCTCCAATGAAATCATCTGGGCTTGGAGATGTCTTTGTTAGGAGTTTTTTAATTACAATTTTAATTTTCTTGATAGTTATAGGGCTATTCAAGTTGTCTACTTCAACTTGGCTAAGTTTTGGTAACTTGTGGTTTTTGAGAAATTGGTCAATTTCTTCTAACTTGTCAAATTTCTGAGTGTAAAGTCATTTGTGGTATTCCCTTATTACCCTTTTAATGGTCATAGAATATCTTGGGATATTCCGGTTTAATTTTTAATATTGGTGATTTGTGTCTTTTAATCTTTGGCAGTCTTGCTAGAATACAACAGAGTAGTAGTTCTATCAATTGCTTGAGTGGGAGTGTTGAAGTTCCCAACTATCATCGTAGATTTTTCTTTTTCAGTTCCATCAGTTTTGTTTCATGCATTGTTAAGGCTCTGTAGTATGGTTTATGAGCTTTTAAAGGTGCTTTATCTTCTTAGTGGGTTTATTTTTTAGTAATTTTGTATTTGTAATGCCTCTTTTTGTTTTCAGTAATCTTCTTTGCTCTGAAGTGTACTTTGCCTAACATTAATATAGCCATGTATGCTTTTTTTTTAAGTTTATAAAAAAAAAGTTTATAGTATAAATATTTCCCTTTTCTGTTACTTTCAACCTATGTGTGTCAATATTTTTAAAGTGGGTTGTCAGAGACAGCATGCAGTTGAGTTCGGGTATTTTTGTTTGCTCTGCCAATCTCTTTTAATTTGTATATTTATATAATCTATATTTAAAGTAATTATTGATATGCTGAGGCTTGTCTATCATTTTATTATTTGTTTTTTGTTTGTTCCCACTATTTCTACCTCCTTTATTTTTTTTTCCTTTCTGCAAGTTACTTAAATATTTCTTAGTGTTATAATTTGATTTATTTATAAAGATATTTAATATATCATTTTGTTTTGGGTTTTTTAAGCAATAGTTCTAGGTATTGTCATATACATATGCAACATTACAGTCTACTAGTATCAACATTTTATCACTTCAAGTAAAGCACAGAAATCTTATTTTCATTTAGGTCCCTTTGATTTCCTCAATTTAAAAAATATAATTGTTTTAAGTGTTTCCTCTAGAAATATTGAGTGCCATGTAAGGTAATGTTATGATTTTATGATTACTTCAGTCATTTTACCCATTCTTCGGTTTTTCTTTTCTTTCTGAAGGCCTCAGCCTTCTTTTGTTATTTTCTTTGTGTTTGAAGAGCTTTCTTTAACCAACCTTAAAGACAGGTATGCCTAGCAATATATTCCCTTAGTTTTCCTTCTTCTGAGGATACCTGCATTTTTCTTTAATTTCTGAAGGAACATTTCTTAATTCCATTGTCTGTTTCATCAAGATTCAGTGTTGACACTTACTTTCTTTCAGAACTGAAAAAATAAGCCATTTCTTTCTGGCCTTGTGGTTTCAGATGAGAAATTGTCTGTCATTCAAATTGGTGGGTTTGTATAGGCAATATGTCATTTCTCTCTGGCTGTTTTTAAGATTTTTTTTCTTTGCCATTAGTTTTCAGAAGTTTAATTATGATGTTTCTCAGTATGGATTTCTTTTAGTTTATTCTATTTGGCGTTCACCTTGCCTTGTGGATCTATACACTGTTGTCTTTCACCAATTTGGAAAGTTTTCAACCATTATTCATTCTGAGACTACAATGATATGAATGTTAGATATATGTTATATAAATCTTTAAGACTGTTCCTTTATTCAGTCTATTTTTTCTCTATTGTTCAGAATGAATAAATTCTATTGATTTGTCAAGTGCGTAGATCCTATGATCTGTCATCTCCACTCTGCTGTTGATTCCATCCAGCAAGTTTTTTTTATTGAAGGGATTGTATTTCTGAAGTCTATAATTTCTGTTTGGTTCTTTTTCATAACTTCTATTACTTTGCTGAGATTTTCTGGCTTTTCATTGTTTCAAGAGATTTGCGATAGAATATTGGATAATTTTTTAAGAGAGGTGCTTTAAAATTCTTGTCCCAGCTCTGATTCATCTCAGCATCAGCATCTGTTGATTGTCTTTTCTCTTTTAAATTGTAATTTTCTTGGTTCTTAGTATGAAGATGATTTTTTATTGTATCCTGGACATTTTGGCTATTATGTTAAGAGACACTTGATCCTGTCTAAATCTATTTTAGCAAGAAGTTGTCCTTTTTAAATTTAGCATATGGGTTCTGCCCTACTTTTGTGGCTTTAGTTCTAATAAAACTTTAGTTTTCTAAGCCCTTGCGATGTTATTCTGGCCTGCTTTGTTCTTTTAGTGCTGCCATGACACTTGCTTGATGCCTGCTAGCACTGTCTGCAGTGCAGAAAGTACTTCCTTAGGCCACCTGCTGTTACTGTAAGACCTTTGGTGAAGAGGAGAGGAACACTTGGCCTGGGGCCCCCATGCCACTAGGTAGAAGGTAGAGAAACATGGGTCCTCACTGCTGTTGCCACTGTGGGTGGATGGGATGACTCACTAACGGTTCTATTGTACTAAAGGGAGTGGGACAGCCCAGGGCATCACTGTTGCCAGTAGCTGAGACTACCCACTGAGCTGGGTTTATAAAGCAGGGGCTGTAAGACCTAGAAATTTTTTAGTGCCACTGTGGCTGCTGCTGCAAATAAATCAGACCATTCACTTGGGGGCTCTGGTCATGAAGCAGGGATTGAAGTGGCTGGGTCTTCACTGCTGCCAATGGATGAGTCTACAAGCAGAGTCCTCAGTTATGGAGCAGGGATTGAGTTTCCCCACTCGGTCTGTGTTGTCTTTGTTGGGTTTCTCCTTTCTTGGTCCTTTGGCTAGAGAGAAAAAGCTTTGTCTTCTCTTCTCTTCTCTCCTCTCCTCTCCTCTCCCCTTCCTTCCCTTCCCCTCCCCCTTCCTT
>NW_007246952.1:328950-364444 GCF_000164805.1 Carlito syrichta
TTCTTCTTTCTTTCATCTATGCTTATTGGCTCTGGGTTGTAAACCCCTCTACTGCCCAGGTCAGTGGTATATGATTTTTTTAAAAAGCCAGGGAAATCAGCACATTGTCATTCCTCAAGTCCTGAGGTCTCTAGCCAGTCTGCTTTTTCTTTCCAACCTTCAGGTTCTTTTTTTCATTATCTGTTTAATAATTTCTGGGTTTCTTGTTATATTCAGAGAGGAGGAGCAGAGAAAAGTGAATCTATAGCATCTTGCTCTGGAACTAAAATTCCAGAGAGCAATATAATTTTGACTTCACAATCAGGTCTTTAATCCATCTGAAATTGATTTTAGTGTATGATGTGAGATAGAAATCTAATTTCTTTTTTTCTCCATTTGGTTATTCAATTGTCTTGGCACCATTTTTGAAAAGCCTGTCTTTTATCCAGTACTCTGCAGGGCTCACCTATGTACTGTACAAGAGTCTGTTGCTTGGCTTGCTATTCTAGGTAATTGCTCTATTTGACTGTCCCTGCACCAATGCACACTGACTTAATTATCATATCTGTATAGTAAGTCTTGATATATGGTGGTGCAAATATTCACACAAAAGTTTTTTAGATTTGTTTCATACTCAGCAAGCTTGTTAAAACTCTTACTAAATTTAAAAATGTGTCTATGAAAACTTTTTGAATTTTCTGTAATCCAAACTGATTATATCACATGACTTTTTTTCTCTTTTTAATCATTTTTAGGGGGTAGAGAGGAGAAGATTCTTTTGTGGTGGCCAAAACCTCTAGTACAATATTGAATTGATAAAAATGAGAGTAGTGCAATGATTTTCTCTCAAAAGGAAAGCCTTCAGAACTTCACCATTAAGTATGATGCTTGCTATATGTTTTAGCAATGTATTCTATCGAACTAAACAGGTTTCCATCTTTTCTTACTTTGCTAACTGTTTTTTATCATAAATATATAGTAAATTTTTTAAAAAGTAAAAAGTTAGAAAAAGATTTATTATGTGAACCCTAGTCTAAAGAAAGCTAGCAGGCTTATATAGTATTAGACAAAGTAGAGTTCATAGCAAAGAACAATACCATGGATAAAGACCTTTATGCTATAATGACTAGGGGGTAAATTTAGTACTATGATATAACAATTCTAAACATTTATGCACCTAATTATAGAGCTTCAAATACAGAAAACAAAGATAGAACTGAGATGAGAATTAGTCAAATCTGCAAGTGTATTTAGATACTTCAATGACCTTATCTTAATACTTAATTTTTTTTTAAGTAATAAAAAAGAAGACTTGGACAACATTACCAAACAATTTGACCTAATTTATATCTATAGAATATCCCACCCAACAACAACAGATACATATTCTTTCCAATGGCACATAGAAGATTTACCAAGTAGAGTATATATTCTGGGCCATAAAATGAGTCTAATTTTTTTAAAAATTAAAATCATACAAAGTATGTTCTCTGTCTAAAGTTTGAGTAAATTAGAAATCAACAACAAAAAATCTAGAAAATTTTCAAATATAAGAAAACTAAATATATGCTTTAAAATAATCTCTAAGTCAAAGAACAAACTGAAAGAGAAAACTAAGATTACTTTGAACTAAATGAAAATGAAAGCAAAACACACAAAAATGTGCACTGAAGCAGTATTTAGAGGCAAATTTATATCAATAAATGCTTATTTTAGAAAAGAAAGATCTCAAATTTATTACCTTGGCTTCTACTGTGAGAAATTAAAAATAAAAGCAGAAAAAAAGGACATAATAAAAATCAAATGATCATAGTAGAAATTATTTTAATACAAAGCAATTTTAAAAACAAAATCAATAGCTTCTTAAATAATAAGCATGTGTATGTATGAATAATTTATAATAATAATATTTGGTAACAGTAAAACTAATAAGTAGAAGCTCATCAGGTAAGCAAAAAAAAAAAAAAAAAAAACCCAGAAAATACAGACTACTAACATTAGACATTAAAAAGTAGCACAGCTACAGATTCTATAGATAGTAAAAGGATAACAGATAACTATTGTGAACAAATTTATGAAAATAATGTGACATTTTAGATGAAATGCAAAATTTCATGAAAGCCACAAACTACCAAACCTTATTCAAGAAGGTATAACCTGAATAGCCTGAAGATATAACCTGAATATCTGTTAAAGAAATTAAGTCATCAGACAAATGCCTTTCAGCAACAACAACAACAACAACAAATAACCTAGGCCCAAATGACTTTATCTGTGGATTCTGCCTAACACTAAAGAAGACATAAGACAAACCCTACTCAAACTTTTTCCAGAAAATTTAAAGGGAAGGACTGCTCTCCAATTCATTCTATAAAGCCAACAGTACTATAATTCCAAGTCTAGACAAAAACGTTACAAGAAAACTACAGAACAGTATCTGTCATAAACACAGATGCTATAATTATAAACAACATTTTAACAAATCAAATCGATATGAATACATCCTAACCAAATAGGATTTATCCCATGAATACAAAGTTGGCTTAACATTTTAAAAATACATCAATATAGTTTATCTTATCAATAAACTAAGACAGAAAAACCTTATGATTGTCTCAATAGATGGACAAAAAGCATTTGATACAATCTAGTATCTATTTCTGATTTAAAATTAAAAATTCTCAGCAAATAAATAATTAGAAGATAACTTCCCCAATCAAATAAAGGTCATCTACAAAAACCAGCAGTCTAAATCATCATAATAAAAAACTGAATTCCATAAAATCAGGAATCAGTCAAGAATGTTCATCCTACCACTTCTATTTAATATTATATTGGAATTTCTAGCCAGTTAAGTAAGGAAAGAAAAATAAAGGCATCCAGATTGCTAAAGAAGAAGGTAGAGCTGTCTATGCATAAAATTGGATACAGTCTGAAAAAAAGTAAAGAAAAAGTACTAGAACTAATGAGTAAGTTTAGCAGGGCCATACATTGTAAAAAAAAAACATACAAAATGTAATTGTATTTTTATATACCAATCATAAACAATCAGAAATATCTATATACACACACATACATTAAATGGAAAAAATATGAAACAGAAATAAAACTCACAAATGATATGCAAAACCTGCTACTAAAAACAATATGCATTACACATACACAACTGTTTTTTATTAAAGATACACAGACAATTCCATAGAGGAAGAAGAAAGGAAACACTGTGTTGTCAACAAATGATAATGAATCTATTGGATACCCATATGCAAAAAAAGAAAAAGAATTTTAATTCATATGAAAAACAACCCACAATGGATTGCAGACCTAAAGGCAAAACCTAAAACTGTAAAAATTCTAGAAGAAAACAGCAGTCCATCTACTTCTTTGGATGTTATACATTGTTTTCATTCTTTTGGACTAGATGTTGCTTATTGGTAATCGTCATTGATTTCTACCTTCATCTATATCTTAGAGGCTGGGAACTACATTTTGAAGACTTCTTAATATCAGATTTTCAAATGAAATTTTTGTTCTGCTGATAAAATATACTCAAGTACGATTTGGAAAGCAGGAAGAAGGAGATGACCTTTTTTCCTTGACAGTGGTGTGGCTGACATGTAGGTTATGGAAGACATGAATGTTTGCAATAATTGGACCCTGCATTCCAATACCAGTCACCAGCTTCAAGCTGTGGAAAAGCTGTAAATTCACCATTTACTTCCTGCAACTTGCTCTCCTCTAGGTAGCAATGGCAGTCTCTTGACCTCTGGATTGTACTGGGGTGATGGAGATGAAAGCCTAAAACAGCCCTCTGACTTTTGCTTCTCCAGTTTTTTCAAGGATTTTGTAAGCTTCTAATTTCCTATATTAAATTATTTTCTTCATGAAGTACTTTGTTTCTATTTTTCTGCACTGATTCATGACCAGTACATTCTAAACGATACAAAATGACTGCTTAAGTTACTTAGCCAAATGTTAACACCTTTACCTGTCAATTAATATAAGAATCCTAGAACACTTTAATTTCATTAATTATACTTCTAAATGTAAGCCAGAAGACCCTATTTGCATATTCAATGTTTATTTGCATTTACTCACTTATTTACAACCTTTCTATCTCTTGATTCTGGTTTGCGTTTTAAACCTTCCATTGGGAATCATTTTCTTTCTTCTTGAAATTGATATATTTCAATATATTTATAATTTTTAAAATTTTGGGTCTGTTGATAACAAACTCTGTTTTGTTTGTATTTTTGAAAAGTCTTATTTTACACAATATTTACCAGCTATTAACATTTGTGAACATATTAAAGATATTATTCCTTTGCCTTCTGGCTTCCTTTGCTATTGTTGAGAAGTCTGCAATTTGTATAACTTTTTCATTTAAAGATAATTTGTCTTTCTCTTCTGACTGTTATAAAGATCTCTTCTTTGTCTTTGGTCTCACTATGATGTGTCTAGGTGTTTTATTGATCCTGATTAAGATCTATATAGCTGCTTGAATCTATGAATTCATGTCATTCATTGTTTCTGAAAAATTCTTACCCACTAATTATTCAAATATTGCTTCTGCTCTACTTTATCTCTCCTTTCGTGAGGGTCTAATTAAATGTATTTTAGACCTTCTTAGTCTATCCTATATACCACTTAGCTTCTCTTCTGCATTTTCTACCTTCCTGTCTCATCATGATGTAACATAGACTACTAATTTCTACTGGCATATTTTCCAGTTTGCTAATTCTTTCCTCAGCTATGTTTAATCTGTAGTTAAAGTCTACAAATTAGGTTTTCTAATTTTAGTAATTGGAGTTTTATTTTCAGAAGTTCTATTGTCCAAACTTTACCTGCTGCAACTTATTATGTAGCAAATCCTCACTTATACCCCACAATTCTAAAATAAAACATAAAATAATTTTTTAAATCTACTGGGTCAATCTTTATAGTTTACTGCTCATACATATATATTTGCATTTTTTAAAATGCCAAACATAGTATCCTGGATGCTGTGCTGCCCTGCACAACCCCCTTTAAGAAATAACAAATTTATTTACTCAACTGTTGGGAATGTTATTGTCTGGCAGTCTCTTTGGAATGAAGGGCATTGGCCAATTTTGATTTCTATTACCCTTTGAACTTAAGAACTTCAAAACAAAAGTTTAAAATTTTCTGAATTGGTCAATGCTTTAGGGCAAAAATGTCTTCTTGGCTGCTTTTACCTCTCACATTTTTCCTTAATTAATTTTTCTGCTAATTCCATACTATCTTGTTATTTGCTTGATACTTTTAAGACTTGTAGTTTTTTGTTGTTTTTTTTCCTCATGAGTAATTAGATCCAAATAACCGAGCCCATTATTATGGAATGCTAGGAGCACTTATCCCACCCACTTCATGAAGATATTTTTGAGGCATGAAATATTCAAGAGTGGCAGAAAAAGGACTCAGCTAGAATCTAGCAATGGCTACTGATTTGCTTTGTTCAAAAAAGATGATATGCTTCCTTCTAGCTCAGAAGACCAGGATAAATGGACAATGTCTGTCATGGTCACAGGAGATGGTATGCCACAAGAGGGACAATCCTTGAAACAGATCACTTGAAAATGTCTTCCAATTCTATGGGCCTCTGAATTTATAAATGCAAGCAGTCATTTATCCCTTAAACTTTAACCAATTCCTTCATTTTATAAGCTGTTAGCATGAGTTTAAGACCCTTTATGCTCTTGTCCTCACCTCTGTTTCCATGCTACCTTGTTGCCGTACCATATGCACCAAAAGCCAGTCAAGCAGACTCTGCCTTCCGCTAAACATCCTCCAAAATTTCCATCTCCAGAAAATTGACTCAGAGATTCACTGCTTGAAATGCTCGTTCCCCACTTACACACTTGGAAATTCAAGACATTCTTCCAGCCTTGTTCCAATGCCACCTCCTCACAGTAACTCCCGATCGGATTGTTCCTTCTTTGATCTCTCAAAGCATCTCAAACCTTTCCAGTAGCCTTTGCCTTTCTCTCTCTTTCTTTTCATATTATTTGGGTCTTTGATTAGCTTCTTGTCCTAGCCTGCCAGAGACTCAGGCAGGGACTGCCTTATCTTTGTATCCAACATGGATAACGTGGATCCAACATGTAACGTGGATACTCAGTAACTGGGTCCTGGGACAGCTGTTTGAAGGACTCCGTACCGAAGCACAGAAGCTATGGCCAGGAGCTACGTACCTGTTTTTTGACTGCCAGGACATGAAGGCAGGAGCAGGGCATGCTTGGGTTGCTGTTGTCCACCAGCAGCAGAGCTGGCCAGGCCAAGCATAGTTGAGCATTTAAAATACATTAAAGGCCTACTCCCTTTGAAGTTGGAAACTATCTCTATTTAATCAGAGAGAAACAACTTTTCAAAAGATTTTTTCCCCTCTTTTTTACCTTCAGCTTGCTGGCTTCTCCTGTGGTTAGTAGCATGAATAAAACATGCATATCCCAATTAAATCTTGATTTAATTTCACTTCTTTGCAAAGCTGATGAACTCGAGTGCTTTCATAAAGACATTGAGCATTAGCATTCTTTTGTTATGCACAATCCATTCGGAGGAACAAGGGGCTAAAAATAATCAGTTGCCTCTCCCCTGGCCTTGCCAAGCTCTCAGTGAGTAAGGGAGAAAGGAAAATACACACACACACACACACACACACACACACACACACACACACACACCCCTCCAACCAGGCTAATCCTCCCTGTGGAGACCCCCTGGTAACTGTAGGGAATGAGAGCACGTTTGACCATGAGTAACATCTTAGAGTTGGAAGGCAAACACTGTCTGCAAAAACAGACACCTTCCTGGGTGATTCTTGGATATTTCACCTGGCATAACCAGTAGCCCAGGGTGATGGATTTAAGAGCCTTTCCTATTCCTTTCTGCAGAGGAGGCAGTTCTGGACCCAGCTACACCATCCCAGAGGGCTGATGGAGCTTTTTGTCATTTGCTTCTAATTCCGAAAAATACAAACGTCCCCTGCAAGTTTGCATTCATCATTTCAAAAAATAAATACTGTAGTTATTGAAGACTGAAAGAAAATGCATGCACATGTTTATCTGTGATTATTAATGGATGATGGGATTATGGACAATTTTTATGCTCTCCCTGACAATTTGTGGTAGTTTCTGAATGCTCTTTAATAAGCATGAATAAATACATTCCACAATCAGAAAAAAATATTTTAAAAAGATATATTTATCAACATTCCCTCTACTACATACAGAAGGGAAAATTATCTCTAAGAAGCTCCCTAACTTCAGAGAGCTATTAATCCGCACAGGGTAACTAATAATAGATAAAGTAACTAATAATAAGAACTAAATATAGAAGTCCTGTCTCTAAGTTATCCAAGAAATAAATATTTCTGAAAGTAGCAGTGGATAAAGAAGACCTTCCTAAAGGGGTGAAACTAGAAAAGCTTGGATCTGAGTTTGAGGGCCCTTAGGAGTCGTTTAGGCCAACCCTACCCTTGATGCTGAAATCTCACCTCCATCAGCCCTACTGATTGACCCCTGTTTGAACATAGTCAGTTTCTCTGACCAGAGACTCGACACTGTCCAAGTCAGTCTATTCCACATTTGAGTTCCTCTTACTACTTGGGAGTTGTTTCTTATATTGAGCTGAACTCTGTTTCCCTGGTGGCTCTGGCTGGCCACGTACACTTGATATGTGGCCTCCTAGGGGCCACATACCAGATCTGCTATCTCCCCCATAGGAGGATCCTTCACATTTGAAGTCAATGTTTATACCTTTCTCCTTTTCTATCTTTCTTTTCACTATAGTTTCTTCAACCACATCAAAAATGTCAGGACTTCCAACAAATGAGAGCTTTAAAAAATGAATAAGACTTACATTATAAAGGGAAGAAATGGGATAGACTTTTTTTTTCTTATTTGAGTTGGTGTCTTACTCTGTCACCCAGGCTGGAGTGCAGTGGCACACTCACAGTCACCACAGCTTTGACCTGCTGGGAGCCATCAATCCTTCCACCTCAACCTTCCAAGTAAGCCAAAACTACAGGCGCACGCTACCATGCCCAGCTAATTTTTGATTTATTGTAGAGATGAGGTCTCGTCAAGTTGCCCAGGCTGGTCTTAAACCCATGGGCTCAGGCAATCCACTCGCCTCGGTCTCCCAAAGTGCTGGGATTATAGACTGAGCCACAGAGCTAGGCCTGGATAGACATCCTTAACAGGAAAAATGGTATTAGTAAGACACAGATATTGAGAGAGACCATTTGTGTGGACTGGCCTCTGAAGAAACTAGGCCAGCTGAAGCTGCATTTACCTGGGGAACCGGTGGGAGATGCAGGTGGGGAGGTAGGAGGGAGGCCACCTGGGGAAAGCCTTGATCTGTAGGCTAAGTCTGACTATATCTCCATATCCCAAACACTTCACAATCTCTTTCATTCCGAAAGGAACCTGATCTGTAATTCAGGGAACCTCCTTGTACCCAGGTGTTACTGCTTCAGGAGATCCTAGGTCCCTGTGGACACTGCAAGGGACAGGCAGGGGACAAGGGCAACAAGAAGGGGCTCGGTGTTTATCGCAGAAAGTCTGTCCCATAGCTGCCATCTTTCCCTGTGATCTGACCAGCAAATAATACACAGTCAGCCTATGGAAAAAGACTATGGAAGCAGGGCGGTAGAGGCGGGGTTTGGAGAGCTCAGCCCTGAGATACAAGGTGATGTCATGGTTTGTGAAAGAAGGGGCCCGGGCAGGCAAGGGACAGAAAGCAGAGGGCAAAGATAGGGTTGGAAAAGGGCAAGCCAGGGGTTGGTTACCAACTGTGATTTCTCCCTCATCCTCTGATGCCTCTAATCTCCTAGGATGTGAATATCGAGGGGCAGAATGTGTGCCAAGTAGCAACTGTGCAGAGGCTGTACATACTTAGGATATGTTGGTGAAAATGGCAAGCATGGCATTTGTGGGCCCTGTGGCAAGAGTACAAGGGAGGCACCCGGCTGGTGCCCAGCCTCTCTTCCCATACCTGGTTCTAGCCTCCCTGACAAGAGGCCCTGTGTACCTGTGTGTGAGTACCCCAGACCACATGTGTAAGCTCCATTCACTTGTCCTTCCTTCAAAATGTCACCGTTTGGGCTAGCCCTTGGACCTAAGAGCAGACACAAATAAAACCCTTGGAAGAGGACTATGAAGGCCCTGGTAGTAGATTCAGGACCATTTAAGTAGGCAATATAGATACCTTGAGGACTCGGAACTTGACCTTGAAAGAGGAGTGTGAGTTCCAGGTGATTATGTCCCATGGGAGCCCAGGATGTAGGGAGTGGTGGAACAAGAGAAAGACCTGTTCTGGGACCCTCTAAACAAGTAGCCCAGAGCAAGAATTCTGGTGGCAGAGGGCTAAGGGTAGTACTGATGACAAGTCTGGTGATTCTAAAACAGTGAAATGGAAGGAGCAAAGACTTTGGAAACACCCAGGCCTGGGCGCAAACGCCAGCTTTAACATTGACTTCTCAGTCATTAACCTCTTCGAGTCTCAGGTTCCTCCCACACAAACCTGAGAATGTACATCTGCCTTGCAGGTCAGTTAATGAGACAGGATGAGAAAATGCCTGTCATACAGCAGGCTTCCGATAAACAATGGTTATTGTTGCCTTTAACATGAGGTCACCTGTCAAGGAAAAGCAAACCAAAGGCAGTGACAGGGAGGGCAGACCCTGGGGAGAGCTAGTGGTCAAGGGGAGTGGGGAGGGAGATGGTAAGTTTCCCTTGGGGTTAAAGCCCCTCTTGGATGACTTTGATAGGTCTGAATCTGTCCAACACTGACCCTTGGACCACAGCTCGCAGGCCTTTGAAATTATTTTGTGTTGTTTCTTTTGAACAGACTCCTGCCCACTGTTCAGAGAAAATGTCTCATCTTGTTTTTCAAATCTCCCAGACCATCCACCACTTTCCACTTGGCACAAGTCAAGACCACGCTGGAGCTTTCTCCCACACAGGCTTGCCAACTCGAGCCTCAAAACAGCTCACACCAATAAACAGTTCCCCAAGACCCAGGAGGCACACACTGCGGAGAAATTTACACACTCATAAAGACAACACGCCTGCTAATATGTTTACAGGTCGGGGGTCTTTCTCCTGAATGCAGACGAGATATTGCTGCAGTAAAAGAGGAAATTGCTCGGGCCTATCTCCCAAGCACGGACCGAGGAGGAATCCCTAAGACTTGGCTGACACAGCTCATAAATCTCCCGCGTTTCTGTTTGTCCCAACTTCCATCATTTCAAGCAACATGTGGGATTGTCGCATTTTAAGAAAATAAATCAAGTGAAATTATAGATTCGCCTTTGTGATCCTGATGTGCAGATTACATGTTATTACATTATGGATCTCACACCCCTCAATGCATTTGCACTGTGGTATGATTATTGGATTTTGATGTATTGCCAACATCAAACCCAAATAAATATTTTTCTCCACTAAGTGATGCTGGGAAGGAAGGCAGTTCTTAAACATAAAGCCTATTTAGGTGGTTTGGTAAGAAATGAAAAAAAACCGACGTGAAGAAGAATAAACATGTTGACACTGGTCTTCCATGGCAGTTATTGCTTATCTAGGTCCCTGAGCCCTGGAGAGAGAGAGAGAGAAAGAAAGAAAAACAGACATGAAGCCTGGAGCCTGTTCTCATTCTCAGTGTGACTCACATATGTGTTCCATGGATGTTTACTCAACACTGGCCACGTACCAGACACTGTTCTGGGCATCAGGGGTAGGGCAGTAAAGAAAATAGACAAAGGCTTTGCCTTCATACACCTTGCCTTCTAGTAGAGGGAAAGATAAAATAAATAAGCAGGTAAAAATGCATTAGCAAATCAGCAAATGATACGTGCCTCAGAGATAAATGCATTCAGGCACCAGGGTAAGGAGGATGCTTAGTACCACTTTCTATTTTATTTTTAGACACAGGGCAACATGTGCTAGTTTGTTACATGGGTGTTGCATGATGGTGAGGTTCAGGCTTCTACTAAACCTATCATCCAAATAGTGAACGTGGTACTCCTTGGATAGTTTTTCAACCTTTGCCTCCCTCCCTCTTTCTCTCCCTTCTTCCCTCCCTCTTTCCCTCCCTCCCTCCTTTAGGAGTCCCCAGTGTCTGTTGTTCCCATCTTTATGCCTGTGTGTTGGTACCAATGTTATGGTGAGAGTGACCTTTGACAAAAGTCCAGTAGAAAATGAGGCAGCAAAACTTGGAGATATCTGGGGGAAGAGCATTTAATCTGATGGAATAGCAAGTGCAATGACCCTGAGGCAGTAGTGGGCCTGGAATGTGCAGGAAGCAGAAGGCTGAAGCAAGGGACAGTGGAGTGTGAATGAGGGCAGAGGGAGTGAGGGTGGGCAGCCAAATTGGCAGGGCTCCGAATGCCCCATAATGACTTTGGACTATTTTAGGTCTGCTGTACTGTAGTGGGCAAGTCAGATATTGTCCCTATTTTGAGTTTAAATTGGGATTGAGACTATGAGTAGCCAACTATGTACAGAAAGACAAGTGCTCACTCTGCGAGGGGTATTTGGGAGGTGTCGTGGGTGAATTGACTAGCTTCCTGCAGCCACTACCACCACCCTCACCCTGGAAAGCTTGCTCCCGAGGGGCTTTGGTCATTTGAGGGCAGTGCTCAGAAAGGGGTCTGTGGGAGATGGCTTGAGTGGCCGATGGTCTTTTTGGAAATGGACAAGATGAAAACAGAAGAGAAGGAGTTCTGTCTGGACCTCAAGACCTTCTCCAGCAACGACCAGCTGATTGTCTCACCCCACCCCTAATTTCTATTGGAAATGCCAAGTAGAAAGGCCAGAATATGAATGTGAGGGGAAGAGCTCAAAATGAGAGAAGGCAAATGCTATAATAGCATATGGCGGTGTGAAGTGGTAGCCTTTTTCAGAGAAACATACATATCAAACCCAGGGAAGGAGACTCGTAGTTCCTGTGATCAAAGCACTGTGGACTAGATCATGGAGTTACGCTCCAGGACTCTATTCACAGGGGAAGCAGAGTAGCCCAGAGAAGCCCAGGCAAGACCCAGATGTGTAGGGTGTTATGTGAGAGTACCTGCAGACCTTGTGAAAAGGCAGATTCAGTTGACTGGGGATGGGGGAATTCATTCCCATGGGAAGCTGAGTTAAAGACTAGCCCCTTCTGTTAGAGAAAGAGGGCTCTTACCCCAAGTGTACTGCTGGGCAACCTAAGCTTTAGGAGACAGTTACTCCTAATATTCCTGGACAATTTGTTTTTTTCTCTTGTTGGGGTGAAGACAAATCCTCATCAATGATACTAGGTCAACGCTAGTAGAAAGAAAACTAGTGATTCCACGGGGTCATAGAAAGCTATGAGCGACTATGGATGACCTCATGGGGGAAGACATTTGAAGAAGCTTTTGTACAGTGGAAGAAAATGCAGTGGCCTGAAATTCACTGGTTTTAGACTAAAACTAGCTTTGGCACTTTGAGAAAATGATTTCACTCTCTGGCCATCAATCTCCTCTCCTTTAAAACAAGTGCCAAAGAGCCACTGTGGTGTGAGTGTGGCCTTGAGGGATGCCATCTGAAGGAGCCTTGAAGACAACAGGAATGCTTTCCTTCCAAAGCAGCACTGCCTTATGTTTTGAATTTCCGTGAAAGTTTTCATTTGAATAAGAGGCTATATTAGATTTCCCCAAATAGTTTAAAAACGACTGAGCTAAATATCTCTGCTCTGACCTTTTTCTACCTAATCAGTCCCACTGCATTAAAGCAGCATTGTGCCTAATCTCCCCTATCCCTTTGCCAAGTGTCCTAAAGAAAGACATTTCTTAATTCTCCTTTGTCATTAATTTCATTGTTTCTCTATCTGGTCTACAGTCTCACCTAAGCTTCTCGTGCTACAGAGAATGTTCAAATTTGCTGCAAAACAGTCATCCTTTCTGTCTGGAACACCTTGTTGCTACCTTCCATCATCACTAGTTAGCTTTGATTACTTCTCCAACCCTCAGCAGACTGTCACTTCCTCTGAGGAAGCATTCCAGATGCTTCCTTAGTTCTTTCCATTTACCCCTGCCCAGTGATTCATAATATGCACTAAAATCGTCTTTTTCCCTTACTAGACTATATATATCTAGTAAGGGTCTCTCTTACTAGACTCTGAACTTTTTAAAGTAGATGTGTCTTAGTACCACTGTCTCTCCATGGTGGTTTGCTACAATGGCTGCCATGTGTTCCATGTTGACTGCTTGCCAGGTATGGGCTGGGCATGCAACACACATTGCTTCACTCTATTCTCACATCCATCTTCAAGGGCAGGTGTCATTTTGTAAATAAGGAAGGTGTGTACAGGAGAGTTTGATGGACTCACACAAGGTCACAGATGAACAATTACTATCATCTACATGTTGGTTTTTCAGAGGTCTTCAATTTAATTATCCTTCCATCCTTCCATTCTCCAAGGTGGAAATATCAGGCCCAAAGCGACACATCCTTAGGGGAGAGCGTAGGGTAAAGGCTGATCTCCCTCCTCTGATGTATGAATATGGATAGGATTTGAGTTTGTCAGTTCACTGTTCTCTGGAGAATAAAGGAGTAGAATAGAGAAATCCTTAAGGAATTCAAAATGCACATAAGGAACATGTGAAATAGCCTTGAGAACATTTCCAGAACAATATATCAACAATCACCCATGAGCTCACAGCAGAATGTACAAGCACCTGATATAATATATACACCTCAGTTGGGTTAAGCCAACTAAATATTTTTAAATCTCTTTCAAGAAAAGAGCCACTGAGGAATTATTCAATTAAACAAACATTCCCGGAGGCTCCATGATGTGCATGGCGCTTTGCTCTACATTACAGGGTACGAGAGAGACTGGGGCTATGATAACCCCCTTCCACTTCTGCGTGAAGAGCTCCAGTTCTGCACCAACATGCTTGGTTGAATTTAAGCCCTTTTGTGCATTTCTTCCCCACGGAGCACTTGATCCTTCGGGGCAGGGGTCATGTCTTATGCACCTCGGTATTCCCAGGACCTGCAGTGTGCCCTACAGAAAGCTTGCGGTTGAATCAAATAAGTCAGGTTTCAGCCCCCAAGCGGCTAGCAAAAAGAAACAAAATATAGAGCAAGTTTATAATTCGGAGAAGAAAGTGATGGGTCTTTCAGAGAGCTAGAGAGTTCCCAGGAAGCCCAGGTGAAGGGTAAATTGGTCCTGGCAGGGACAGTGTCAATAATGGAGAGGGGAGAGCAGCGGGCTGTCACTGACTAACACAGAGAATGATGATAGCAGGGATGAGGCGGGAGAAAGCAGGAAGTTCAGAGAGAGGAGGAGGAGGCTGGGCATAGACTGGAGGACCAGGAGGCTGGGTTGCATTCTGCATCCTTCTGCTGTGTCCTGCACATTCCAGGCTCTTCCCTCCCTCAGGGTGATTACACTTACTGTTCCCTCTGTTTAAAGGCACTTCCCCAGCTATCTCCAGGTTTTGCCACCTCACTTTCTATTGGGCTTTTGTCCCAGGTCACTCTCATCAGCCAGCCATTTCTGACCATCCCCTTAAAGCTAAGTGAGGAAGGAGTGTGTCTGGTGGAACCCAGTGCTTTAGGAAGGTCACTCTGGCAAAGGGAAGGGTGGACACAATGCATGAGACTGAACAGGGACACTGATGGGTAGCTACAGCAACAGAACACATGGGGAGTATTGGCAGAAGGGGATGCGGGGTGGGGGGGACGGGCAAAGAAACCCTCAAGTGACCAGACCAACAGAACTTGACAATTTGGCTGAGTGGGCAGGGTGGGAAGAAAGGGAGTGGGGAGAAAACAATGCTCTATGGTTTAGCTCAGCCCGCTAATTAGAAAAATTAGTGCTAGACACACAGGTGAGGGGAAAGGCAAGTCTAAAGAGACTAAGGCGGAGAAAGGGCAAATTTGATTCTGGGTACATAGAGTCTGAGCTTCTAGTAAGCCATCTTGATTTTGTCACTTACTAGCTATGTTATTTTACTTCTCTATACCTCAGTTTCTTAATCTGTTAAGTGGGGATAATGTAGAACCCATATTATAGGATTGTGGTGGGAAAACTATAAATATATACAAACACATGCACAAATACATGCCTGGCACATAGTAAGCAGTCAATCGCCAACACTGTTGGCATTATTACCTAGGTTGAAATGTCCAGCAGAAAGGTAGAACCATAGATCTTTTGCTCGGGACCAGAGCAATTCTTTGCAAAAGGATTTATCATAGGATTGCTTTAAATAGAAACTCTCTGTGCTTTTAAAAGATCTCTCTCTGTCTCTCTTTTTGTTTTACTTGCAACTTTTCAGAAATCAATTTAGTGTGTTAAGTGAGGCTCCCCTATAGTTAAAATGAAACCTCTTCAGCTCCTCAATGAAGATGTTCTTTGAGACAAATTTCCTTTTGAAAAAGTCAGCCTGTGCACAGAGGACTGTGGAAGAAGGTGTATCCATCCCAGGGCCGGTGACTGAGTGGTGAAGGTGGCTCAGAGAGAAGGCAGGCTGTGGAGAAGTAGATGGAAGCCCTTTCTGGCAATTAGGAGGAACTGTCTGTCCCTGCGGGAAGCCAGTCCAGAAAAATTTTATGACTCCTGCCTCCACTTCACTCCACCACCCAACTCAGAAGTCCAGGTCTGCACATAAGCATGAAGCCACTCCTAAAAACACAGTCATCTCCTGCATTATTTCGTCCTCTGATAAAGTTTCCTCTCCTTCTTCTCCTCCTCCTCGTTTGCCATCTGCTAATGTAAATGTTAATGTGTTCGCCAATATGAGTGTGTAGTTAGAGAAGACTTGGAAGAGGCAGCTTCCTAGAGGAATAAAGGCAGGAAGGGAGGAGATTCGTGGAGATAACTGTGGCAGCAGTGAGGTTTCTATCCTTTTCTGGAGTTTGCAGAAGCCTCAGACACAGAAAGGAACAGGGCCTGAGCAGAGTGTAAAGGCAGGCACCAGAGACCCAGGGAGGGTCTGCTGGAGGTACCAGAGACCCAGGGAAGGTCTGCTGAAGGCACCGCGAGGGTTAATTCCAGGACCAGCCAAGCGCCCAGCTCCAGCTGTCAGGGTGTGCAGACGTGTGGACTCCCCCAGGGAACCATACGGGAAATTGCCTAATAAACCAGCTCAGGATCCATCTCTAGTTGCATATTTTATTGACTTAAAATTTTTTTTTTAATCAGTGGTCTCCAAAACCAGATAGGCTGTAAAATAAATAAATAAAAAGAGTCCAAGACTAAATGAGGAACAAATTACTCCTGAGTTCCCCCCTCCCTTCCCCCTTCCCCCCACCTGTCCCATTATCTTAGCAACTCCCAACTCTCCCAATCACAACTGGGCCCTTTTATTTCCAGCTTTCCCGCCCCAAGTGTGTGAGGTCTGATGGACTAGGAAGGATTCTAAATGGGAGATTTATAGGAAAAGGTGGACAATTTATACCAGAAAAGTTTTTATCTGAGATGTGTATGATTTGTTTTAAAAACAAACACAGAGACCCTTGTAAATAACAGATTTCTATATTAACCTTCTGATGCTGCATCCCACCTATGAATGAATGAACAACATTAAGTTCCCATTTAGAAAACAAGAGCCTAAACCCACTGGATGGAGGTACCTGATTTATCAAATTCAGTCTGCTCCATAAATCAGAATCCAGTTCCAGGACTCGGTGGCTGTATGACTATCCATGCTGCTCTGAGGTTTCTTCTTCATGTGGTATCTCTTGCCTTCATCTTTATTTATTTCCAAAAGAAAAAAAAATGTTGCAACTGATTGAGCTGACTGATTGATATGTCAGTGCTGAGATTTATGAGGCTGGGTGTAGCTTCCAGGGCTGGCTCTTTATCCAGTCTCCATTCTGATGTAAGCTTGGCCCCTCACCAAAGATTTGCATATGCCATGTGCAATCCTGTTCATCCTCTAAGCTGACAGATCCCTGGTCAAATCCTCTCCTCCCCTGTATCTTCATCCAGAGGAGAGTCACAGACCATCGTTCCAAAGATTTTTACCCCATCCTATAAATAATGGCTATAAGAGGTTTAGAGCCCATGGAATCAGATCTGCAAAGGTGCCTAGAGAACTCTCATTTTACCAGTGAGAACTGCAGCCCAGAGAGGTGGAGAGGCTTATTCAAAGTCACACAGGCTGCCAGGGGCAAAACAGGAACAGGAAACTGCAGTTACCAATGGTGCATCCAGCGCTTATTCTACCACAGAATGCTTTGTCGGAAAGCATTTGTTTCGGGGTCTAGGAAGGAACCTAAGTTCTGTGAAAGTTTCTCCAGGTGAATGCAAGAGAGAGAGAGGCAGGAGCAGTGGCCTAAGCTACGTAGGCCACGCTGGCATCCTCCTTCTGCCCTCCACCCTGACCCCTGGTGAGGCTGGGTAGGGATGCTTGGGGCTTCACTGCAGGGGCTTTCTTCCTTGTCCATGCTGTGTTCAGGGGTTCACCTGTCTTCTCTCACCTGTGCTGGTCCTTGGTCCCAAGCTAGAACTCCTTCAGCAAGTCTTGCTTAGTTCTTTTGTCCTTTGTTATCTGCCCCTTCTCTGATCTCTCACAGCACCTGTCTATACCCCTCACTAGGCCACTTCATCACAAACTGTCACACATAGTGTCCATCTTGCTATTAAGCACTTCATCATAGACTGTCTTGTGATGTACTCTGTTTGAAAGTGTGGCGGACACTGTGCTCATCACATGGCCGTGTGCCTGCTTATACAGCCAGCATCCACGGACCAGGGGCCATCATGCCCGATGTTCAGTTCTGAGCAACAGATTGGCCAAAGCAGTTAGGAGCTGCTATAACTGCACCTCCTCCATCTCTATCTGTCCCCACTGTAGCAGCCCTGGAGACCATGAGGCCCAGCTGATGTTGCCGCAGAATGGAGCTGTGCCCCTTGATCTGCATCTGACTGTGCATAACCAGTAAATAGCATCTACTGTGTCAAGGCACTGAGATTTGGGGATATGTTTGTTATGGAAGCACACAACCTCACCTATGTTGGCAAATAACGTGTTATTGCTGCTAATCTCACACTTGCCACAAAGGATAAAGAGTCATTTTCCCACTTTTGGACCTCAGTTTCTTTATTTTTATTTTTAAAAGAAGTCATTAGATTATGTGATAAAAATAATAGCCACTATATATTTTATATTTGCTATATTCCAGGCAATATGCCAAGTGATTTGTAAACATTAATACATTGAATCTGACAACTACTCTGTGAGATAGATTTCATTATCCCCTTGAAATGAGGAATCTGAGTTGGGGTGGGACAGGATGGCAGGTGTTAAGAAACCCTTCCAAGGTCACGTAGCTCCTAAGTGGTGGCCAGCAGTTTGAATGCAAGCAATGTGACCCCAGTGCCCCATATTATAACCACTGTGTTTTATGATCACTCAAAATCCCTCAAGCACAACTCTTCTAGAATATTCCTATTGATCTCTAACTCTCTGTTTGTACTCATATCTTTCAAATCAAATTGTAAGTTATTCGAGAATGGGAGTGATAGGCTGCTGCTACCCCGTCACTGGTTCCAGAACCTAGAACAGGGTCAGCACTGAGGAGATGTTTCATAAATTCTTCTTGAATTGAATGGTACAATCCTGAAGTCAACTCAGACAAATATATCTACTATTTGGCAAATCTAACTCAAACAGTGAAATTGTGTTAGAAGTAAGATGACGAAAACCTAGAGTCATTCCGCCTGACGATTTGATATGTATCCTTCGTTCCTTCAGCATACAATCAATGAGCAACTACTGTATAAAAAGCCCCACATGGTGGGGGAATGCAAATCTATCCCTCTGCTCTCTGGGAAATTACAATGCTGCCCATGAGTGGGCCTTACCTGACGTCACTAAGGTGACGTATACACAGGATAATTGTTACCCAAGTTCTGTGAAGGAAAGTTGCTATACACAACCAGTTGTATGCTTGTAAATGTTGAACAACTGGCTCTCTAGGAAGGCAAAATGTCCTGATTCAGAGTGTCTGCCGATTTCTATGGTATAAATATTCATACCCTGGTTGATTGTTAGCTTCCAATGTGATGTCACTGAACTCAAGAGTTGGAAGAGATGTGTACAGTTGGCTCTGAGGAAGCCCATAAGAGCAGACTCTGGTATCCCACTGCATATGACATATGATGGGTTCTTCCCTTCGCCTCCACAGAATCAGAGAAACATTGCAAGCAAGAGGAATATAGATGAGCTCTAAGGGAGAACTGTTTCAGAATTAAGGAATATTAGACACTAAGGGTATATATGAAATGTCCTTCTGTGAGTGAAAGTTTTTGAAGGCAGAGAAAGAGAACAGATTCTCACCTGTCTAGGCTGGTTTATGTCCAGACCTGCCTGCAGGCAAATAGATGGGCCAGGTGACCTCTAAATGTCACACTAGCCTAAGGATTCTGTGATGCAGCAGAATTTGCTCCTAGCTTTCGTCTACCACTAGGGACACATCAGGTTTTCTATGGACCAAAGTTAACAGTACCAGGGTACCTGGTAGAATGTTATCAGCAAACATTCTCTGCAGAGTTGCTGACCTACTATTGAACAGGTTAATTGCAGCCAGTGGGGTGCTCAAGTGCCAGAGGGATTTCCAAGACTCTGAGTCTATAGCCCTGGAGAACACAGACATCCAAATGACAGCTCCTAACTCCTAAGGATGGCAAGAGAACCCACATGGGCAGATCCCCGCTCCAAGAGTACTCATGCCCTGGCTCACCCTGCCTTACGCGGCTTGCTGGCCAGCCCAGTCAATCACACTAGCTCTGCAGGTCCCCTGTCTGGCACACTCTCCCTTCCTGCATATTCATGGAGCTCACAACCGTGGTCCAGAGCCTCTCCTGGGAGTTAGCAGATAATGTCACGGATGCCAGGAACCTCACAGAGAGGGCAGGGATCAGCCTGCTGAGGAGGAGGAAGAGTGTGGATGGAAGCAGTTCATTTCCCATACATAGGAGGCTTCAGAGAGAAAACAGACAAACTGTCTCAGAGACTAGCTCCCACTCTGAGGAACCACTTCCCCAACCAGGAGAGGCAGGCTGCCAAGGAAGGGCTCTGGCGAGAACTGCATCCAACAGACTAAACACATTTCCAGAAACACTCTTGAAGGGCCCAGGGTCTACTTCTAGTTCTAAGGAGTACAACGCCTACACTCAGGACTAATCATTCAGAGTGAACTGAGGAAAAAAAAGATAGGCTGATTTTCCTCTGGTCAAAACTCAGGCCCAGAGTACAGAACAGAACCTGCAAAATGGCCTGGCAAGCATTTTCATCACATGGGGCAGATGGAGAATTAGGCACTCAAGTTCGGCAGCAAGTTGCTTGGGAAGGCAGAATTAGGAACCAGACACCTGATACTTGGTTTACTGCTTACACAGGCCCCAGTAAATAATACAAATGATGATCCATCGGAAGCACAGCTTTTCACGAATTGCCTGTGGACTACTCAGTGGCAAAAGGAAAGCTGGACTCAGCACGTGCCTGGCTTCTCTCCCCTATGCGATCAAAGATGAGCACCCCACAGAGTCCAGTTTGCTTTCATCAGTACACTCATTCTCTTCCCCTGACCCTCTGTCCCTTCTGAACTCTCCTACACATCGTAGTTCTGCCTTTTACCCACCCGGCCATGATTTGTCCATCCATCCTTCCTTCACATCTATAAATCCAGTAATTTGTTCAATTACTATTTATTAAAAGTGTGCCATGTGCTAGAATCCCTGCTGGGAAGTGGGAGCACTATAGATTTAGTAGACACGGTGGATTCAGGCTAATGAGGTTCAAAGACAAGCTCTGCCAGTTCTAGCTAGGTGGCTTTGAACCCAGTCCTTGCCCCCCAGAACCCTGCTTTCCATATCTGTAAAAAGGGGAAGAATCTTAATAACAATACACCCTCTTTGAGATTATGCTGAATAATAAATAAGATACTCGTGAACATAAAATAGTACAGTGCTTGGGGACTAACAGGCACATAATAACTTATTCTTTATTTATTTATTTATGTATGTATTTACTGAGTTGGAGTCTCACTCCATCGCCCAGGCTGGGGTGCGGTGGCACGCTCCCGGCCACCGCAGCCTCGACCTGCTGGACTCAGGCGATCCTTCGCCTCAGCCTTCCAAGTCATCGAAACTACAGGCGTGCGCTACCACGCCCAGCTAATTTTTTATTTTTTGTAGAGACGAGGTCTCGCCAAGTTGCCCAGATGGGTCTCAAACCCATGGGCTCAGGCAATCCACTTACCTCGGCCTCACAAAGTGCTGGGATGATAGGCTGAGCCACCGAGCCTGACAATAAATTATTCTTAATGCTGTAGAAGATAAGTATGACACAGACCCCGACCTTAAGGAGCTTATGTCAAACTCTAAGTTCTGCATGTCTGGAGGGTTGGGGCCTGTGGGCTAGGAAACCAAATTCCTAGTCTATTCATCTCCCATCCTGCTCCTCTTCTCCCTTCCTCCATTGCTTCGTTCTTTCTCTCTCATGGCTGTGACAGCTTTATATACATCTAAAATGAACTACATTTCCCAGAACCCTCTCCCCATAGGTTTCTAGTTGGTCAGAGCCACAAGAGATAGTTTCCTGCAAGAATCAGAGTGCAGAGGTGAAGCGGCAGCCTTTGAGTTTGCCACATCTAGTAGGTCGGGACAGGAGCGTTTTAACTCACACACATCACCCTTCTGCCATCAGCTCTCTTTGGTGCCGGGTACCTGCTGGGCATGTAACTGCTCTGCCTTCCCCTGAGCCCTCCCTGGCTTCTCTGATGCCTGGCCTTCACCATGAGAGGCACAGTCCTCACCTGCAGTCTACCTACCCCATCAAAGTTGGAGGCAGTGAGGTCTGGCACAGAGGCTGTCTGCACGTGTGGGTTCCAGCTCCTCTGGAACTTCCGCTCATCCTTGCTCTCCCAAGACAGGAGACGGATCTTTCTTCTTGTCTTGACTACCCACTCTGAGGACTGTGGGTTCCAGCATCAGATGAAAGACAGCAGCCTCTCAAAGACCGCGTAAGCAGTTCTCGCAATGATGGAATGTCCGATTCTTAGAACAAATCACTTAGGTAGTCAGGTAGGTAGGTAGATAGGTACACAGATAGACAGATAGAGGCATAGGTAGATATAAATATGTATGCATTATGATGTGTGTGTATCTGTACATACATGTATAAATAGACACATATAAATATATATATCCATATATGTATATCTATTTAAATTTACCCATATCTCTATCTACCTAAGTGGTTTATTACAGTATTTAGAATATATATACATACATATATACATACACACGCACGCAGCTCCTACCGGTCTGCTTCTCTGATTGAAGCCTGACTGGCTAACCACCATCTTCAAGAATCTTCTTTCACATGCGGCAATAATTACTGTCTCCCCCCAACTCCAGAGTGGGGGGATATCTTTAGACTGACTCCCAAGGCCCCACAGAAGGGCCGCTCAGTGAGAAATGTTGCTTAATCCCCTCCCCTCGCCACTGCTTCCTACCAGCACTGCCCCCAGAGTCCCAGTGCTCCCACCCAGGGGCTCCCCTGACCTCTCTGCAGACCCTGGCTGCCTTGTCTCATGGCTTCCCTTGTCCTGCATAGAAAGCACAGTGGCAAGCCAGGTTCAGTGGCTCAGCCTGTAATCCCGCGCTTTGGGAGGCTGAGGTGAGATTGCCTGAGCCAGCGGGTTCGAGACCCGCCTGGGCAACTTGGCGAGACCTCATCTCTACAATAAATCAAAAAATTAGCCGGGCGTGGTTGCGCGTGCCTGTAGTTTCAGCTATTCGGAAGGCTGAGGCGGAAGGATTGCCAGAGCCCAGCAGGTCGAGGCTGCGGTGGCCAGGAACGGCCACTGCACTCCAGTCTGGGCGACAGAGTGAGACGCCAACTCAAAAAAAAAAAAGCACAGTGGCAGACTCGGGTCTTGAAGGGATAGCTATGTCCAGTGCAGGTCAAGAGATCACGTTCCTAGGAGAAAGCCCTTGGCCCTTGACTTTTGCTCTCCCTTCGCTCCTGGCTGGTCTCATCTTCCCCTGTAGCTCACACATGTCTATCTCTTGACCCAGACTTTTACCAGAGTTCAGACCTTTCATCACCGGAACATTTTCCTAGCCTCCTGCATCCACACCCAAATCAGTTTATCTTTGTGACAGCCTTATTTCTGTTCTGTGCAAGGATCCACCCATGGCAGTAATCACCGGGGCTAACTACACGGGTGCCATCTTGAACACTCCCTCTTCATTAGTGCCTCTCCCCAACATGCATGCGTCAGCTCCAGTCAGCTGCCTGGGGTCCCTCAGGTTCCTCTTCCCTCCCAATGTGTCTTTCAGAGACGCTGCTCCCTCTCCAGTCCACTACTCAAAACTTAATTTAGATCTTCCTTCTCTCTCTTGTGTATTATTTCAATAGCCAACTGGTCTCCTTGGTTTCTGTTTTGGTGTGTGTGTCTTTGTTTCTCATTCTTGCCCTTTGTGTACTCTGAGACCAATTTAGTCCTCCTGAAGGGTAACTCTAATCTTGTTCCCCTACTCAAAAGCATTCCATTAATTCTCCATTTCATACTGAATTGTTTTAAAACTCTTTATGTTGGCATTCAAGGCCTTACACAATTTGGCCTACTACCTGCCCTCTAGCCTTATTTTCCATTGTCCCCCACGATGTGTACCCAATATTCTTGCCCAACTGGACTGGGTGCCATACCTTGAAAAGACCTGTGTTTTCCCATCATGTAGCCTTTGCTCAGATCCTGAATCCCACCATTTTCAAGTTTGCTTCTCTGTATTTAAAGTCCAGCCCATTTGTAGCATTCATCTCAATGACTACCTCCTCAAAGAAATCTTTTCTGACCCCTCCCTATTTGGTCACCATGACTTTTTGTCCTTCTGAGGTGAGTGGTACTCCCCTCAACCTCTCTGGTTATCATCTGTGTCCTTGTCTCATCACCCTATACGTGTTCATAAGCTCTTTGACAGCCAGTACCATTTTGTACCCCCACAATGCCCAGGACAGTCACTTGCACATAAATACTTGTTAATTCAACCAAGCTGCTTCCCCCACCAACTCTATTCCCATTCAATCTCACTTCATGTGTCAAGGTTGTTGATTTTATTACCAGGAAATCATCTGCATATTCCTGCCTGCTTTGCCCACCATGCTTGATATCTCAGATTTAGAGGTAAGTTAGACTTTAGACCGGCTTTTAAATATCCCCAGCTGATTCTACTACTGCAGCTGATGCCTGTAACATTTATTTATAACTTTGCGAAATTGGCCGGTGGTTAAAATATATAAACCCAAAGGGGGTTCGTGCATTTCCAATACATTAAGGTATATTTAAAACATGCTGTGTCTTATCGAGGCTTTAAAATACACATTACCACAGGAGCAGGGAGGACAGGAGCAGGGTAATTGGCTAATGAGAATTCTGAACAGTGACTGGAAATATGGCAGAACTGCCCTTTGAGAACTGTGCTCGCACCTATTAATGAACTTTATCCACGGCTCTAAAACACAGCCCTGTGTTTCAAACACAAGCCCAGGAGGCTCTACGGCATGGATGCTGTTGCGTTAATTCACACCTAGTTATGGTGACTGGCACTAGCCTTCAACACTGGTCAGAAGAAAGCTGCTACAAAGCCCTAGAATAATTACGAAGGCTGGGTTTATTTGATACCAGGTGCCAGGTGTTAATATGGAAGGATATGTTTTGCTAACTCAAAGCATGTGCATGTACTAGAGGAAGGAAGCAGATGGGTGTATTTGTTTCATCTTCACAATCACATGTGGGCATGCAGCCGCATACATGCCAATATCCTGCCATTTAGGAAAGATAATGGCATAGAAGAAAAGGGAATGGATGGGAAACTTTGTGACCTTCAAGGTCTGGACAGGAGTCTTGATTCCAGACAGGGTCTCCCGTAATTCAGTGCCATGCAGTGCATACTCACATTAGGAATAAGTCCAAAAGCTGGGTGTGGTGACTCACGCCTGTAATCCCAGTTCTTTGGGAGGCTGAGGTGGGAGGATTGCTTGAGGCCAGGAGTTTAAGACCAGCCTGGGCAACATAGTGAGACCTCATCTCTACACTAACAACAACAACAAAAGTGAATAGTCCAAGTATAAGCTCATGAAGGCTGTGAAATCTTCACTGTTGACCTTGTGTTTCGAAGAATAGCCATTCTCTTCACAATGGTAGGAAAGACAGTGGCTTCCCATGGAGCCTCTACACGGTGTTTATCCAGAGAAGGAATGTCAAGCTTGATTGCCAAGTTGCACTTGCCTACTTTGAGGCTGCTTGCAATGACTTCTCCAAATGCCCTCCCGACATCTATATGGTTAGGTCCCTGACAGCCATGTTTGTACATCTTCCCAGCGCTTTGGTCACAGATAATTAAACTAAGGCAGTCACCTGGGCCAGTTCACTCAACTGCTTTCCACTGCTGCAACTCCCACCTCCCTACTAATGATTCCCAAATCCTTTGACCTGCTCTTCTCTCTCCCTACAAGTTCAGGCTTGTCTATTCAATTGTCCATTGGACACACCCATCTACCGGAATGTCTCACAGATACCTCATGCAACAAGTCCACATATAACTTACCCCTTCCCCTTGCCTTCCAAATCTGGACACCTAATTCTGTTGACTATACCCCCCAAATATTTTTAAATCCATTTCCTTCTTATCCTTATCCAACTCCTGGTCTAGGCTTTGGGCTCAGACTCCTGCAATAACCTCCCGGCTGACCTCCCTGCCTCCAGCCTTGTAGCCCACATGGCTTGAGCACCATCTAAAATACAAGGCGGTTGACTCTCCCTGAGATTGTGTAACCCAGACATTCCAACTCCTTCCCCTCCTCAGCGTGCCCTTAGCATTTGCAAGCCCCCTTACAGGCCTCAGCCTGCTTCTCCATCTCCACCTCCCACCACTCCCTGCCTTGTGTTTCATGCTCCAATAACACTGGATTGCTTACACTTTTCAGCAGATGTCATGCAGCTCTCTACTCTCATGTCAGTCCGTCTCCCTCTCTATTTACCTAATTCCATCTCAACCCTTAAGACGCCACTCAGTGATCACCTCCTAGGAGCCTTTCCTGATTCCCTGCCTCCAGAGGTTGGCCGGGCTCCTTTGCTGTGCTCCTTTCATGGCCCGGCTGCTTCTCTATCACCGCACTGAGCACATTGTAATATCAAGATTTTTTTAGGCTTGTTTGATCCAATAGACTGCCAGTGACTTGGGAATAAAAGACTGTATATATTTCTTTCCTCTTTGTACCTTCAACCCTTGATAAAATAGTTTTTAGTGAGTGTATGAATAAGTGAATGAATGATTCATTGTGCCACAGGTATAAGAGGAAAGGAGGAGCAGATGTCAATGAACAGAAAATTTTGAGGCTACTGGGATCTCTTAATCTTGAATCTGTATGCTGGAGAGAATAAGGAGGAGAGAAAGTTCTTGAAACTTGTGTTCTGGGGTGATCCTGGAACTTGCCATTTCCTACCATATAAAAATTAGCCAGTTCATCTTTTTTTCCCCATTCTTTCTGAATTACTATAGTTATATAATACACAATATAATCCTGGCAGTGTACATCTCCCAGCTTTGTTTTTCTTTCTTTTTTTTTTTCTCTCTTAAAGATGTGGGGTACAATTCAGAGTAGGTATACAAATGTTCATTATGCAGGTACCCTTGTTGAAGAGTGTGCCCCGCCTTCCCCAGGCAGATTCCCACTACTGCCTATCCTGCTTCCCCGTCCCCCTCCCGGCAGTGTCCCTCTACCGTCAATCATTTTCTTATAGTATTGCGATAATTGTTCAAGGTCCGCATATGCCAGTTCATCTTAAAGCCCATGAGGAGTACTGGTTCTGTAATAGGCGCCGGTCATGTTGAACAGTTTCCTCTCTCTGTCATGATGGGAGAGGTAAAGACAGGAGAGGCCTCAGAACAAGATGACACTCCATCGCTATTTCTGCCACATGCCCTTTTGAAAGTTATTTAACCTCTTGTTTGGAGAGGAGAGGTTTCGGAGTCTCATTTTATTGCTCAGGCTGGAGGGCAGGGGCATGATCACGACTCACTACAGCCGCAAACTCCTGGGCTCAGTTGATGCTACCACCCAGCATCCTGAGTAGCTGGGACTACGGGCATGTGTTACCTCACCCGGTTATGATTTTTTATAGAGATGAGGTCTCACTATGTTGTTCAGGCTGGTCCTGAACTCCTGAACTCAAGCGATCCTCCTACCTCGGCCTCCCAAAGTGCTGGGATTAGAGGCATGAGCCAGCTTCCTTATTTCAAACTGAAGTACTATTCCTGCCACCCAGGGAAGTTTTGAGGACAGACTAGATGGGTGTGGAGCATTTGGGACAGTGCTTGACGCCCAGTGGCATGTGTCATGAATGATTGACAACATTTCTAAAAATCACCTGCTCTTTTTCCTGTTAGCTGTATGCCCTCAAATAAGGATTTCTCAGCCTCTGCATTATGGGCATTTTAGGCTGGAAAATTCTTTGTCAGTGGGGCTGTCCTCTGCATTGCAGAAGGTTTAGCAGCATCCGTGGCCTCTGCTCACTAGATACCAGTGGCAGTCACTCCCCTCACCCCAGTTGTGACAACCAGAAACATACCCAAACGTTGCCCAATGTCCCCTAAGGGGCAAAATTGCCTCCAGTCAAACCCTTCCTTAGAGAAGGAGGTGAGCTCTTGTTGTTTGGCTTTATCATCTGTGAAATGGGGAAAATGATACATTTTCCTGGTTGACACTTGAAAGCATCAGGTGTTGATAATGGATGTGCTATTGTTTTTGAAAACTTCAAAGTGCTTTTCAAATATAAAGTAACTGTTTTGACAGACTTCATCAACTAGAATTCTTCACAGAAAAGCCAGTATATCACCTTTCAGCTACCACCCCTCTGCAGATGATCACGGAACCTCTGAGACACTCAGGCCGTGAGGCCAGGCCTGTTTTTGAAGGCCAGCCGGAGAACTGGAAGATGAGACCACTCTGCCGGAGTCACTGTGGTGGTGGTCACAGAGGAAAACCAGTCTTGCACAGTCCCATGGACATGAGACAGCTGTGGTGTATCTGCACTGGACTGTAAGGAGTATTCTAGAATTCCCCCTGAAACCCTGGGAGATCTGGAAGCCTAAGCACCTCCTAAGCTCTCCTGCAGGTGTGCTTCCACGTCCACGCTGCTGTTGCTACTACTAAAGAGTGCACTGGCAATAAAACCAAAAATAAAACTAAATCAAGCATCTATTTTTTTTTTTTTTTGAGTCAGGGTCTCTCTTGCCCAGGCTGGAGTGCAATGGCACAATCATAGCTCACTGCAGTTTCCCACTTCTCTCAAATGATCCTCCTGTGTCAGTCTACATGTAGCTGCCACCATGCTTGGCTAATTTTCTGTTTTTTTGTAGAGGCAAGGTCTTGCTATGTTGCTCAGGTTGGTCTCAAGCAATCCTCCCACCTCGGCCTCCCCAAAGAGCTGGAATTACAGACTGGAACCACTGCACCCGGCCTCAACTCACTATTTTAACCGTAAGTTAATTAAGGTCACAGTACAGGGGTCACAAGCAACCAAAACTTCAAAGTGTCTACCAAGGATTTGTTAAGTTCAATGCTGAAATCTCATTGCCTCCCTACAGCATTAGTGAGATTTTGATCTAGCCAGAAGTTCCTGACCATGGTATGTGGTGAGAAGAGAATACACCAGATATTTGTGTCATTCACAAATTTGCATCCTTCTCCCCTTTGTTTCCCCTTTGCTTGATGCTTATCAGCAAAGGGATATTGTAGGATAAACATGTTTAGATAAGTACCCTTGACTGATGAGTGTCACATCATAAGCCATCTTTTGAAGGCCTTCTGCCCTAATAGTGATAGAATATACTTAGATGTCCTGATAGAATATACTTAGATGCTCGTTTATTATTTCCAGTACATATCACTGGGTGAGTGTAACTACTAACCTATGCCAAGAACCCAGGCTTTGGGTCAAGCCTGGATCCCTACCCTAGGCTGTCTTCTTCCGGGTCTATTCCCTTCTTATGCTTGACATCCATTCCTTCAGGCTGACTTTGACAGGACCATTCCACATACTTTAGGACCGTCCCCAACTTTGAATCTTAGTGAGTTTGGAATCTCTATCGCTCCCTTCTCAGAAGACCCTGGGCACTCATAAAAATTGTCCCAGTTCCTCTCTAGAGATCTGTGTTCAGAGTCTGAGAAAGAGTCAGCTTTTATCAAGCCTATCACACAAAAAAATGTGTTACGCATTCTCAGAACAATTTTTGTGTGTGTTATATTTGCAAAATGAAGGATCATGCAAATAATTCCACTCATGGTAAAAATAGTCTCCTTGTGACTTTATCAATTAATAGACTTGGAAGCAACTCTCATAATTTTTAAACTCCTCCCTCAACTCTCATTCCCCCTATAAGGAGTTTTATAATTAGCTTGAGGTTGTCATGCTTCACAACCAGAGACAGCATCATCAGAACTGGAACAGGGCTTCTGACTAGGCAGACAATCTCCTCAGGCCTCAGTTTTCCTGTCTGTAAAATAAGGAGAACAGCCCCAAGGTTTCTGTTAGCATGGGGAACAGAGGAAAATGACTCAATTGAGTAGAACCAGGAAAATATTCGCAGTAAAACAAATCTTTTTAAGGGGAGTGAGGGTTCTGGATATAGATGGACAGAAAACTGCAACACAGGGAATTGACAACCGCCACTCTAGGTAACTCGGCTTTTTTTTTTTTTTTTAACTCTTTTATTTGAGTCAGGGTCTCACTGTGTTGCCCAGGCTGGAGTGCAGTGGCACGATCACGGCTCACCACAGCCTTGACTCCCAGGGTTTAGGCAATCCTTCCACCTCAGCCTCCCAAGTAGTTGGATTACAGGCACAAGCCACCACGTCTGACTAATTTTTTGATATTTTTGTAGAGACAAGGTCTCACTATGTTTCCCAAGCTGGTTTGAATTCCTGAACCCAAGCAATTCTCCCATTTCAGCCTCTCAGAGTGCTGGGATAACAGCAGTGAGCCATCATGACTGACTGGTAACAGCTTTTTAGCTAGAGAAACCTTCAGTCAGCAACAGAAATGCTTCCACCCTACAAACCAGAGGCCTGAAATGCAGTGACGCAGCCTCCAACGTTCTCACTTGGTAGTAACGGGGGTACAGTAAAGGCGTCCCTGCTCTGTGCAGCATCATCCATTAGAAAACAAAAAAGGTACAGTAAGTGCCACTGAGCTCCTCCATTAATTGCTAAGTAAGGGGAAAAAAAGAGAAGAATAAAGTGCTTTTACCTGCTCGGCTGGCTAATTAAAAGCTGCCTGAAGCCCTGCTAACCTTTTTCATTATGGCAGTGTTCATTATAAAGCCAGAAAGAATTAACTACACTGCATTATCAGATATCGAAAAATATTAATAGCAAAAGTGAGAAAGGGAAAGGAGGAATTTTGGGCGAGTTAATTAAACCACACGTCCTCAATGACTTATTAAGTGACTGGTCGAGCTTCCTGGAGCTCGGTGAGTCCCCGAGAGCAAGGCAATGTGCCCCTGCTCCTCAGGAAATGAGTTTCCAGTCCACGAAACTATTTTTTTTTTCTTCCTCTATTGCAAATTTCTCTTTCTTTTTTTCTTTCCAAATATTACCAAGTGAGTTAAGTCCTGAATTGAAACTATCTTGGAGCCCACAGAAATGGGAGCTCACCGAGTTCTTAAAGGTCACTACTGAGGGATTGTTTGGTAGCCAGTCCTCTCTATTGTTCGCAAAACCCTTTCAGTTCCTCTGTAACTGAACAGGTGAGAACATCTTATAATGAGGTCCCTTTGCTACTTGTGTTACCAAAGCCCATGAGGCAGGACATGACAGACCGGCCTCCCCTGTCAGATTTCCTTCTACAAGGTCTGGTGCAATAGTTTGACACAGGGCATCGAGATGGGGTTTGCCCTTAGGGCCTTAAGAGTTGTGTGGAGTAAGTACACTATCGGCTTTCCATCTACTATAATGGTGAGGGCCCTGCTGATGCTTCAGGAGAGCCAACTGAACAAGGACTATTGTACTGGCAAATATTTGGTTAACTCAGATGACTCCCTCTACAATGCTGTCAAGTGCTTCATACAAAGAGGCCACACTTATGCTCTGCCCTACATAAAGCTCTTTGCCCGAGTTCAACTGTCACCACAGGATAGGTAAGATGTGGTGGGGAGGAATAACATCTTTGACAGTAGAGGGAAAAGGGAAGGAATACAAGCATTTTCGTTTAGCAAAAAGCAAAACTGATGACGAAGAGAATGAGTATTGATTTCTTCTTTCTTCTTGCTGGCACTGGGACTTTAAATGAAGTCATAGAGCAACTGGGACTCCAACTTTGGTTGTGTTTTAGGCTAATCTCATTTTAAGAGTCTAGTTTGCATGATTGGTGGTGGCATGCAGTGGTTTCTCCTTAGGCAGAGTGAAGCTATCCATTTTCCAACATGACGATCGGACATTGTTCTAGAGAGTTCCCATTCTGCACTTGATGTTGGGCTTCTTCCCTGGGCCACACCATGACCCCAATAACAGCTCTACTCAGAAACAACACTCCGTGCCACTTGTCTAATGGGGGGTTTTCCAGGAAATAGGTGTGAGAGATGGTTTAGAAAACTGCAGCCTACACATTAGTGGGGACAGAAAAACTTTGGATGTTATATAGCAGATGACAAAATGGCTGCAGGGGCAGGGAGAGGAGGTTGGGCAGAATGAATAAAGTCATTAAAATGGGTTATGTCTCTTCCTGACCCTCACCAAAGGCTGTGTTTGCACAAATAACTTGTTGCATATTGCCAGTCCACTCTCTCCATTCTGCAGTCTATGGGGGCTCATAGTCAATGCAACAGGGCCTTCTCTCTGTTAAGTGAGTTATGCACGTGAAGAAAAACATCTAGAATAGGGCCTGGCATTTAGTAAGTGCTCAATAAATGTTAGTGATTCTTTAGCATCTTGCATCTTTATCATGAGCTTTCAATTCTTTCAATGAGATGTCCTGAAAGGAGAAATCTAGAGATAACACAGAGGAGGATATGAACATCAAGTGCTGAATAATTTTTTTAAGGTGGATTGCCACATTGAATGACAAAAGCATTGTCCATATTTGGCAAGATTCTTAACCACCTGTTTTTTTAATCTATTCATTCTAAAAAAAAGTTGGGGGAGAGAATCAGTGCTTTGCACACTTTCCAAACTTGAGACCAGGGTTACAGTGGGACACCAGTCACTTCCAGGAGCCAAACCTCTCTGCAGGAGTTCTGACCACTCTCTCTCCTTCATTGAAATGAACATAAAAGGTGGGCTATTTCACTCAAGTTTGAAAGAGATGCTTTGGATTAGGACCATATAAGAAAATTATTTGGCACTCAATGACCAGGAGCTTAAAAAGGAATAGAAAAGAGGTTGCCCATGCTTTCCAAGTGCCAAGCCAGGCATTCAAGCTCATCATGCTTGTTCTCACCTCCTTATCTTGACTCAATCCCGTCAAATCTTTATCCCTTCCTGTATTCTTTCAAGTTCCATCTTCCAAGTTGTGGTTCAAGGTCTATAACCCCAAGAAGTCTCCCTTGAGTAGGCCCAGTCCTTTTTGACTTTTCCTTCTCTTTCCTTTTCCTTTGTGTTATCTGAATTCCCCACATTGACCACCCTGGATTGTTCTGTCGGTCACTGTCTTCATCCTAGAAAGTTTGACAGAATCTTGATGTCAATCTCTTCTCTGTTCTGTTGGGCTCTGGAATGGTCATTAAAAATTGCCCCTCTGGTTTGGTCCACTGAGCTTCTAATGCCTTTTATTCATATCTATAGACTGCAAGTATTTTACAGTGTTCTAGTGAGTTGTTCGTATTGCTGTCAATTCTATTTGTAAGCACCTGGGAGGAAAGCACCATTTATTTATCTTTATATATTTATCATGCCTAGAACAAGCACACTCAATACATGTTTGTTGGGTCAAGTTGAATTGAACTAAATTGCACTTATTTTATATCTACCACAGGATATAAGTTGGTACTGAGCAAAGTCTGGGCACTCACCAGATATTTGCAGCTGAGTCTGAAATGACTCCCTCAGCCCTCTCAACCCCCTCACATTATGCTGATGTTTCGTGACTGTCTAGTGAAGAATTACATGGCTGACTGGGCTCCAATAAGCTTGCTCACCCTAAACCACAACACAGACAACCCTCAGAGGTCAATACTCTCCATTTCTCCTTTTATCTTTGTAACTTAATTTACCT
Source organism: Carlito syrichta (assembly GCF_000164805.1). Classification (NCBI taxonomy): domain Eukaryota; kingdom Metazoa; phylum Chordata; class Mammalia; order Primates; family Tarsiidae; genus Carlito; species Carlito syrichta. Next base: position 362,208 of record NW_007246952.1, read on the forward strand.
CTATATTTTAGAAAACCACATAACTATGTAGAAAGAAACTACAGATATGCTTTGGAATCGTAGGTTTCCAGGCATTCTATATATAAAGGAGTTTTCCTCAAATGCCTCATAATCCATGTGAAAAGTGAAAATAATTCATATATGCCTCCTTCTAAATATAGTAGGTACTGCCCCCTTTTTTGTGACTCAGACAAGTGGTTAGCCCTTCTGGGTCTTACATCTCTTTTTATGGGTTTATGGGATTAAATAAGCTCTAAGGTCCTTTCCCAGGATAGTATCCATGTACTTCTGAGGCCCAATGGGTTAACTAACTCAACAGTCATTTCTTTTTTTTTTTTAATAATTAATCAGTATTTTTTATTATGGTTTTGTGGGGTACAGTTAAGGGTTAGGTGTACAATTATGTTTCATTCAGACACCCTGTTGATAAGAGGTGTTTTCCCAGCCCCAGACAGATATTTGCTACTGTTAATCCCATCCCCCTCCGCCCCCATAGTTTCCCAGTACCGTCAGTCATTTTCTTATAGTATTACATTGGATGTTCAAGGTCCATTATATGAGTGAGAACATGTGATATTCTGATCTTTGTTTCTGTGAGAGGTCACTCAGTATTATAGACTCTAGTTCCATCCAGGTTGCTGCGAAATTCATGATTTTGTTCTTTTTTATGGCTGCGTAGTATTCCATCGTGTATATGTACCACATTTTTTTAATCCAGTCCTCTTTTGATGGGCAGCATGGTTGTTTCCAGGTTCTTGTTATTGTGAACAATGCTGCGATAAACATACGTGTGCAGGTATCTTTTTTATAGAGTGATTTGTGTTCTTCAGGGTATATTCCCAGTAGGGGGATTGCAGGGTCATATGAAAGGTCAATTTTTAGAGCTTTTAGGAATCGCCACACTGCTTTCCACAGAGGTTGCACTAGTTTACACTCCCACCAGCAGTGTAGAAGTGTTCCCTTTTCACCACACCCTCTCCAGCAGCTGTTATTTTTTGAGTTGTTGATAATTTCTAATTCCCTTCTCCCTTGTTCTCTTCCTACTATTGATAATTACATACGTCATGTGTGTGTGTGTGTGTGTGTGTGTTTGTGTGTGTGTGTGTGTGTGTGTGTTTGTGTGTGTGTGTGTGTTTGTTGGCTTCCATCGGAATAAGCCAACAAGATGGAACTTTCAGTCTTTTAATAACTTAGTCTCAGAAGTGACATCTCATCACTTTTGCCATAAACTGTTCATTACACACACACATACACACACACACATACATAATTTCATAATTTCTCAGGTCTCCATATAATATGTGTAACCATGTGATCAATTTTGCACAATGGGGTACAAAATCTCAGGGACTTCTAGGAAATCAGTTATTTTTCAAGATAAAATGAACAGATACAACTCATGATGTCCCTTCTTTTGTTTTCCTGTCTTGATTGAGAAGCTGTTAGCCATCTTATAGTAATGAGTGGTGAACATGAGGACAAAAACTCACCACACCTAGGATAGCGGTGGCCATCCCACTTAAGGATTCATTAACGCCTCTGTGGGTTTAAACTACTATTAGGCAGAAATTATGTTAATTGCTGCTGAAAGCACCTCTGAAACACCTTTTCCAGTTTCTAGTCAAGTGGGTTCATCAGATCAATCATTTTATTCCCTTGAATACCCTCCATGAGTCTAACCCCAACTTGACCAAACTCACAAGAACACACACACACACACACACACACAAAATTTGTAGAGTGCTTTATATTGTATTAGTTTCTATGTACATAATCACATTTGATCCTTCTATCAACCCTGTGAGGCATCATAATTTTTTACACAAGAGGAAATGCAAGTTCCCATCAACCCATCATTATATTTGGCCTCAAATTCAATACCCTCAGACAACTCAATGGGTTGTCTCAGGTCAAAGTTCTAGACCCTGTATCTTCACAAAGGATCCTTATCCCTTCCCCATCCTGGGGCCCAGGCAGAGAGTGTGTCTTCAGAATCTTGGAGAAAGCTCCGAGGCCCGTAAAATTCCTTTAGGAGAACCATGTCAGAGATGGTACTTCTTTTGCCCCATTGTGCTCAGCAACTCTCGGTGGGGAGGGGCCGAAGACTGTCCCCCAGCCAGGGCCCGAAGCACAAGTAATTAATAAGTAATCATGGCCGGGCTCGGTGGCTCAGCCTATAATCCTGCGCCTTTGGGAGACTGAGGTGAGTGGATTGCCTGAGCCCGCGGGTTCGAGAC
>NW_007246952.1:364499-378195 GCF_000164805.1 Carlito syrichta
GCGGCCACTGCACTCCAGTCTGGGCGACAGAGTGAGACTCCAACTCAAAAAAACAAACAAACAAACAAACAAATAAATAAATAAGTAATCATGGAGCAGGACAAATGCAGACTGACAGCGGGCTTACCTTTCTTATAAGTTGTGCCTCCACTAACATTAGTTCTACAGCAAAACCCGGGCCTTGTTGACATGTTGTTCCTTTTCATTAATAAATAACTGCCTGAAACAATTACACTTCAGGAAACTAACCTTATTTTTCACTTTCCCTCTGAAAGGTACCAAAAATTAAAAACAAAGATGTTTAAATCAAACTGGAGTGCTTCTGGACGGATGTTCCTAAGTGCAATCTGTCTAATGGGAAAGAGCTTCGGGGGGAAGGGTGAACATTGGACACATAGCAGCTCCACTGGAAGGTCCCCTAGCATGGTGAAGATGTGACACATGGTTTCATCAAGAGACCCTGGCCCCTGCACATCTCAGGATTCCACTAGCCAAGGCAAGAGACATGCATCTTCTGGAGCTACAAGCACATGTCTATATATATATATATAGGTATTTTTTTTTCTCAATGCAGTATTATGAAAGATCATGATGCTTTTAAAGCAGGCAGTCCCAATTTTGCGTCTGGATTCTGTCACTTATTAACTGTCTGTTTTGCACAAATTAGTTAACCTTCTGAATTATTCATCTATGTTGAATAACAAAATACTCTAAAACTTAGCTGCTTAAAAAACAATATGCATGCATTAGCTTATAGTTTTTGAGGGTCAAGAGTCCAGATGCAGCTTAGCTGAGTTCTCTGCTCACAGTCCTGGTGTGAGCTGGGGCTGCAGTACCATCTCAAGGCTCGGCTGAGCTCACCCAGGTGGTTGTTGGCAGGATTCTGACCCCCGCAGGTCCTTGCCATGCAGACCTTTCCTTTAGGTGGCTCCCACCATGACAGCAGGCTTCCATCAGAGGAAGCCAACAAGAGAACAAGATGGAAGTTTCAGTCTTTCAATAACCTAATCTCAGAAGTGACATTCCATCACTTTTGCCATATTCTGTTCATGAGGAGCAACTCATTAGGTCCCACCCACATTTCAGGGGAGTAGATTCACACATAGACACGAATACCAGGAAGCTGGAATCACTGGGAGGCATGTTTGCGGCTACCCACCACAACTTCTGAACTGCCTATCTTCATCTATAAGTGAGCGTGATAACAGCTACCTCAAGGATTGGAGAAAGAACCAAATGAGACAGCGTAAAGGTGAGTGTAGGTGCCCTTGGAGAAGATAATTATCTTCCCTTCCTCTGCCTGTGGTGGTACCCTGATAAGCTCAGTGGTTTATATATAAAGAAGGTCACAAAGCTGGTCTCCATTTCCAACAATGAAGCAAGAGGGATGCAAGTAAGAAACAGAGGGTCCCAAGGACCAAAAATGATGACAAGGGAACATTTGGGTTCTCTGGACAGGGTTAAAGGTGGGACTTCCCTGGGGCAGAAGGTTGAAGGGGATCCCATAAAGAAGGTGGGGACCTCAAAGCCCACATGGGTTATCACTAGGGTATAAACGAGGACCAAGCTAAGAGTGAACAACCTCCTCTAGCTGGTGTGACTCAGGACCCTTGACTCCCTATCACAGACCAACCCACCACCCTCGCAGTGGCTTGTTGACAGCCCCATACCCATTTTCAGAGGGGTTCCATGATTATTTACAGTTGTCTCTTCTTCCCCAAGGTCAGCGCACTGTGGAGCCAGCTCTGAGCATTGATCACTCTCACTTTCCTTCTCTAATTCTCACCAGTTCATTAAAGCTTGACCTTCTGGGCTTCTTCTGCTACTGTGGATGTCCAGCCAGAGAGACGATTATATTTTAAAGGCTGTTAAACTGTCCAATGATATTTTAGCTTTTTTTTATATTTGATAGCAAATCATCCATTACTTTTGTAAACTTCCAAGTACTGAGAGAGAAAAAGATGGAGAATTATATGAAATTATCGTGGAATGAAGCAGTTAAATTTCTCTCTATCAGCCGAGGCGAGGCGAGGTGAGGTGAGATGATGGTCAATTATCTTTTTCCACTCACTGATAGATCGCCAGCACCATTGAGACTGTCAGAGCCTGACTCATGACAAGAGGAGAGGGGTTTTGGCATGACAGAGAACTGGGAACATGGGCTGGCTTTGCAGATGGAGCTGGGACCCCTCCAACCCAAACCCGAATCCACTGGCCAGGATATATCAGCATGGGTCCTGATCATGTCCTGGGATACCCCTTTCTCTTTGGAGCACTGCATCTACTGCATCCTTCTCCCCACCCCCACTCCCACCCCCAGTATGCTCAGAAAACAGCAGCATCAGTTCCCAGCACCCACACTGTTCTCCACCAATATGCCCCAAACTGACCTCGCTATTCTCTCACATTACTTATCCCAGTTAATGGGTGCCATCACTCACCCAAGTTATTTCGCTAGAAACCTCATCGTTGTCCCAAACTCCTCCTCTTTCCTCACCTCCCCCAACAATTAATTCGTCTCTGGTCTGGTCTATTATCTAATACAATTATCTGCTGCCTCCTCGCCACCCCCTCTGCTGTTGCCTACCTTCAGGCTGGGATCACTTTTCCCTAATCATTTGGATTAGAGCCTCTTAACTGGTTTCTATAGGTCTAGTGCCCACCCCCCACACTCTCACACTCTTATACACTCATTCACACTCACACTCACACACATTCTTACCCACATTCCCTCACAAAGACATTCACACATAGTCACACTCACACACTACCACACTCACACATAAGTACTCACAAACACACACAGTCATCCGCATTCACTCACAAATACATTCATGCATACCGAACTCACACAGACACATTCACACACTCACACACACACCCATATTCACTCATGGATATAGTCACACTCATACCTACACTCACATACTCTCACACACACCCACTCACACTCACACACCCTCATACATATGCTCGCTCGTACCCATGCACTTATCCACACATGTCTCCATGCTTCTACCAGCATGTTTAAGGCATGAGGCATGCTCAGGATTGCGTCTCTTCCCTGCAACTCCCTCTTGCCTTGAGATGAAGCTAAGACCCCTCACCTGGTGCATCTGCTGTATGATGTCCCACAGTCTCCCGACATCCTTTTCTGTCCCCTTTCAGAGGATATTGCAGCCCTTCTCACAAGCTCTTTCTTGTTTCTGTGGCTTTTCCCCTCATTGTTCTTCTACCAGCTTTCCCTTTCCTTTCTAGTCTAACTGGCCAACTTCTGCTCATCCTTCATGACTCAGATCAAGAATCACCTCCCACACCTCCTTCCTGAAGTTTTTCCTGACTCCCTCTAGCAGTTAGCCAACCTCTGCCTTGTGTCCTCATAGAACCATGAAATTCCTTTACTATATTCTGTTGGTTTTTTTTTACCTTCACTAAACCATGGGGTCCTTGAGTAAAGGTATGGCTTATTCTCTAGGAGTTATTATCATCCTAGGAACAAGGGCGCCCTGAGTGTTTATTGAGTCCATGAATTGCCATGGACCGTGGAGAAAGACAAACCTAGATTAAAACTTTGCTCTCCCACCTACTAACTCTGTGACCTCAGCAAGAGTTCTGTGTCTCTGAGCTTTATTCCTTATCTGTAAAATAAAATTATGACTGCAACCCTTCAAGAAGAGCATAAAACAATAAATCAGATTTAGAAAATGATTAACTATTGGAAGAATGAGGAAAAGAAAGGCGTTTGAGAGGAAGCCGAGGCTTCTGGTTATGACCTGGGTGAGTGAAGCTTCCACAAACAAAGAGAGGGAATGTTAAATGAGGAACAGTGAAGTAATGACCCCAACACATAGTAGGCATTTAACTTCTATCTTCCTTGTGGAAGCCTAACAATTGCATAGGAGGAAGTACTAAGCACAGCCCTTAAATGCCCACTGTCTTATTTCTGATTACCTGTTTTCTGTTAATGACCTGGATAAATGCCAAGGCATGTGATTGGGGGCAAAAAAGCACACATACAAAAGCCTCTATTTGATATCAATGTCTGACAGACTCTAAGACAAACACACTGAGGGATCTAACCATCCCCCTAAGTGGTTGCTAACTTGCTTGCCTGGCACCATATCATGTGTACATACAAACACAGCTGGACAGGCAGGTAGGGAATGTGTGCCATTGAAAGCCAGCCTGTGCCAACATGACCCATGGCCCCAGGGGACCCTGCTTTTGTCAGGAGGACTGAGTTCAACACTCACCTCCCCTGGGAAGCAGGCTCAGAGGGACAGCAGCTCATCTTAAACCCATTTCTGGCCCTGACACAGTTGGCTCTGCTCCCAGGTTGGGAGTTGCTGCCTGGGGAACAATGTGGGAGAGCAAGAAGCAACAGCTAGGAAAACAAGGCCTGCAGGTAGAAGGGCTGGATCTGATGGGAATAGCTCCATGAGCCAGGGAAAGGTGTTCAGCGAGTTCTAGAAAGGGAAGGAGAAAAAGGAATACCAAGCTACCAAGAGTTGGGAAGAGGAAGGAAACAGGAAGACGAGACCATTCTAAGAGCAGAGAAGACCCAGATGCAGCATGGAGCATTTGGCAAAGAAACAATGCAAATGCAGAACTGGGTGGACTGAAACGGGGTGGGGGATGCTTACTAGGGGTTGATATTGGCACAAAGATGCCAGGTTTTTCACAACAGCCTTTCTTCGCAGATCAGACAAGCTTTGCCTGAATGGTGGAGATCCCGAGGCATTGGACTAGACAGGAGAAAGGCCATCACCTCCATCCATGAGGGCAATTCCCATCCTTTACAAGTAATATTATGAGTAGTGAGTGTCAGTCACCCTTAAGATCTATCACCCACAGGCATCAACAGAACAACCAGCACAAGAGGCTTTTGATTTCTACTGCAATACAGCTTGAAATTAAGCAGCTAGATTTTTTTGGACCCGGTGTCACTGTCTTAGTCACATCCTGTCTACTAACTCCTAAGCTAGCACAGAACTTAAGGGATAGAAGATACCAACTAATTCATGTAGTCACAACCCTCTTTTTACAGATAAAACAAAGTTTCTAGAATGATTAAGTGACTGCTTGAACCAGTACGACTACGACTTGTCTGTGGTAGAGACAGAACTGGAATTCATTCTTCTAACATTCAATAGAAGGTTACCTCCATTCTATCAAATAGCCAGCCACATGTCATAGGTAGTCTGGAATCTAACCTTTGGGAGAAACTACTCCTTTGGAAAAAATCATTATAAAGAACACTCTACCAATGCAAACCTAAGGCAAGCCACACTAAGCTTCTTGAGGAAGGTCTGCCTGGGAGCTATGAGGTGACCCAAATGTGGATGCTTCAAATTGAAGCTTTGGGTGCTCTGTTTAATATTATACATTTAGAGTAATTCATCCTATTTCCCCACATATTTGGTTGAAAAATGTTTCTTTTTGTAAATATAAATTTCAGAAAGAGTATGCCTGAAAATAACTGTTTTTGAGAGATGTATCCATATGTTTGTTGTCTTATCCAAGAATTCACTCTCCAGTGATTAGGTATGGAGACTAGAGGAAAGTGTAGACCTTTACTTTGAGGTGAAGGATAGAATTGGACTAGATCTGACAAAACACAATATAGACTAAACTGTTAATGTCAACCTATGACATTATCTAACATTAAATAAGACAGATTTTGGTTAAAACCTTGTGAAACCATTGTGTAGATGTTTGAGGTTATGCAAACAGACACAACCTTGAGCATGAGTTGAGATTTCCCCTAAATGTAATGGGTATTCTTGTCATTAGTCACCTTAGGGCAAGGTAAATTTGGGGACCAAAAAAAAAAAAAAAAGCCTGAAGTAAATGAAATAAGGCCTATCTTACCATTTAGGGAATCAGACTCAGTTGATCTGGAAGCAAGAGAGTAGAGTAGATAAGCCACCTGCTCCATGGAAGCAGATCAGCCATAAGGCAGGGATCCAGCCCAGTAAAGGACTCTGGGGTTGGTTCATTCCAATAAGTCCTAAGGATAGCCAATGCTAGAAGTTATAAACTTCTGTCATATTCAGTACTTTAGTGGATGGCTATTAAAAATCATAGTTGGACTTCAGTTGAGCCAAAGTGAATTAGAAAACACTAGCCCCATGTTTTAACAAGAAACAACCAAGAAAAGAATAGGTATCCCTCTTCCAAAGCCAGTTTTAGGGTTACCAGTGGCAGGCTCCAGCCAAAAAGTTAGGCCCAGGCAGACCGTGATCTCTGTGGAATTATCCATACCAGGGACAATAATGGGGCAGCAAGATTAGAAGACCAAAGAGATCAGAGACTGAAGTACTTGTTTCAGAAGAGAAATAGTGGGAATGGGCAATTTGATGGAGGCTAACTTAGGGGCTAATTTAGTGGGAAAAGATACCAGGTATTAAATTTCTTTTGGTTGTAAGCACAAGCAATCAGCTCTGGCTAGCTTATCAAAATTTTCTTTAAAAAGCAACAATGAAGGTTTTGTTGGAAGAATAGTTGGACAGCTCATGGAACAGAAGGAAGAATTGGAAAATCAAAACCAGAATGGAAAGAATTCTCAGACATAGGAGTTGATGGAACCTCTATACAAAGTGCAGACACTAATATGGCTTGACTCTGATTTCCAATCAGCTCTGTTTTTCTCCCTTTCAAAAATCCAATTCAAAAAGAGAAATAATCAAAATGGCTTGAGGAAGCTATGGTTAGGGCAAGGACAATAGAGACCTACCCTGTGGGTAATGGAAAGGAAGACATTTTCTCCATCTTCCTACACTGCTCAAGTTATAAAGTAAGAATTGTGGTATTCACAGAAACATTACTTCTATTTATTCTAGTCCCTTCTCACCTCTCTCCAAGAGGAGAGTATTAGTATTTTATTGCAGCATAACAAATTATCAGAAATTTAACAACCTAAAACTACATCAATTGGTTAGCTCACAATGTTTCTGAGGGTCTGGAATCCAAATATATCTTAACTGAATCCTCTGCTCAGGATCTCACAAACATGCAGTCAGTTGTCAACTGGGTTGCATTCTCATCTGGAGGCTAACTGGGGAAAAGTCTACCTCTGAGCTCTTTCCAGTTGTTGGCAAAATTTATTTCCCTGTGGCTGTATGGCCGAGGACCCCAACTTTTCACTGGTGTCAGCTAGAGGTGGCCTACATTTCAGAGAGGTTGCCCCAATTCCTCACCATGTGGGCTTACTTGACATGGCAGCTTACTTCAGCACTCCACCAAGGGGAACCTCTTTCTCAGGGGATGGCCTAGTCCCTCTTTTAAGAGACTTTACCTAATGAAGTGATTATCAGGCCCACCCGAGATAATCTTCCCTTTAATTAATTCCAAATCAACTGATTTGTAATCTTAATTGCATCTACAAAATCCCTTCACTTTTGATATATTCTGTTGACTAGAAGTAAGTCATAGGTTTGCTTATATTTATGGGAAGTGGATTATATAGAATATAAGCCAGGGAGTGGGGACAGCTTTGACTCTATCCCTTTATTTCTCAAGGGACAGGGTGATATATTGATATTTATGTCCCCAGAAAAACCTGAAGGTAGTCAGACACAGGTGAAAAGAACAGGTAAGTGGGCAGTTGGCAAAGTATGTCCATGGCCACACATATTCCAGTCCTTCCTCCTTTGTTAAAAGAGTTGTGGGGAGTTCTAGTTGCACAGAGTATGGGAAAACACTTATACTGGCGAATGCTCTAGTTGCTTGTGATGGGAGCGCTACCCTTTCCAAAATCAGGACAAATGTAAGATGGCTTCTTCCAGCTCCCAAGCCAAGTGACGTGCTCTGTATGTTTTCTTCTCCATATACTAATCTATATGTACCAGGTCTTAGCAGCCTGCAACTACCAAACAGTTTTCAGTTCCCTTCTACACTCAAGTCATTAAGCATGGAGAATGCACCTTAAGGTGGCTGCCTAGTGAAGAATTTTCCTCATTCCTTTGGCACCTCAGTGTTGGTCTTCAGAACAGAGTAAAGTTTGAAGCTTTAGAACTGTCCCCTGTGAGTCAGAACTGTCCCCTGCGAGTTGTGAAGCAATTGGAAAGTAGGCAGAGGAATTAGACAGAGACCAAAATAGCAGTCCTGTGGGTGGTAGAGTTGTATAGGAAAACAAAGTTTGTGTCTGAGGCCAATGTGGGCTTTCCTTCCTTCTCTCCTGAATTGAAATTCCGTACTGGGTCATAGACAGAGAAGCTGAATGAGTGCTGACCTGCCCTGATGAGCTTACTAGAAGGAGGAGGTAAAAATACACATAATCTGGGTGCAGGCAGAGAAGGAGTGAGAAATAGAGACAATGAGAGTGCACGTGTCCAGATGTAAACCAAAGGCTTCCTGGCCTGACATCTCATTGACTGTAAGTCCTTTTGGCAGGGACTTGACCAGAGGAGGCTAATTCACAGGAGCTATCATGTATAAGTATCCAGAAGAAAAGCAAAGGCACAGAGAGAGTAAGTAACCTGCTCGGGAACACACAGGAGTCAGGAGCCAAATGGAAAGTTAGACTCTCCTTTGTAGCCCTTGGCTATACTGCCCCTGAAACATAGGGCAAAGTGAATTAACCCCTCACATCCCTAGAGACTCCTGAGAAATGAGTTGCTGATGTAAATAAGTCAGGAAACCAGAGGCCCTTGGGGTCAGTTCGTGGGGCATCTCAGTTAAGATGGCTAATAACCACAGCAACATGATTGATTACTTAGCACTCTAAGGGAACCTGATGTCCTCTCCCTCCCCAGCCCAGCTCCCTGCATTTGCATAGGTAATGGTCGTATTATTAACAGCTCATTAGTGTCAGGCCCAGGTGACCAAAAATAAAAAAAAAGGACTCTTAGATTTCAGAGAAAATCTCATCAGGACTCTTACTCTAGAGCCAGGAAGGGCCTTGCTGAACCAGAAGCCAGGGGGTTCCTAAAACAGGGGTCACTGCTCTCTCTTAATGACAAAGAACAACTCTAATATCAATACATGACATAAAATACCCTACGTGATGTACCCCTGATGCCATGTGGTGAAACTAGGCCTTTACTTATGTGGTCTTCCTCCCAAAACCTACAACCCCAGGTGAATCATGAGAAAAACAGACAAAATACACTCAAGGGTCATTCTACAAAATGCCTGACCAGTTCTCCTCAGAGCTGAACAGGTCATCAAAAGCAAGGGAGGTTTGAGAAACAGTCACAATCAAGAAGCGCCTAAGGAGACATGACCTCTAAGTGTAATGTGGTATCCCAGATGAGACCCTAGAATAGGACTTTAGGGAGAAAAAACTAAGGAAATATAAATACACTACAGCCTTAGTAATAATAATGATTTATCAATATCGGCCTATTAGTTGTAACAAATGTACCATGCTCGTGTAAGATGTTAATAATAGCAGCAATTGGGTACTGGGCATATGTGAACTCTCTGAACTATCTTCGCAATATTTCTGTAAATCTAAACTGTTCTAAAACAATTTAATTTTTCTTTTAAAAAAGTCTCCTTTATGAATGTGGCATGTTCTAATTGATGCCATGTTATTTCTCAAACATCAGTGTTGATCTTCAGAGGGATGTGATATGGTAGGGAAAATAGGTATAATTGTCCCTGTTGTCCCCGTGACCTTGGGCAGCTCGCTTAATTTCTTGAAGTAGGTATAGTGTGAGCATCTGATTCCGTTTCTAAACTGTCCTGGCTTCTCTTCAGGTTGATGAGAAGTCCCAGACTCTGTTTTTCTTTTTTTTTTTTTTTTGAGTTGGAGTCTCACTCTGTCACCCAGACTGGAGTGCAGTGGCACGCTCCTGGCCACTACAGCCTCACCCTGCTGGACTCCAGTGATCCTTCCGCCTCAGCCTTCCGAGTAGCCGGAATTACAGGCATGCGCTACCACGCCCGGTTGATTTTTTGATTTATTGTAGAGATAAGGTCTTGCTGCCCAGGCAGGTCTCGAACCCACGGGCTCAGGCAATCCGCTCACCTCATCCTCCCAAAGGCGCGGGATTACAGGCTGAGCCACCGAGCCCGGCTCAGACTCTGTTTTTCATACTCACTGGTCACAAACTAGATCACAGAATGCCCAAGTTCAAAGGGGACTTAGACATGGCCTAGTCCAATCTTCTTATTTCCAGAAGAGGAAACTGAGTCCTAGAGAGATGAAAATGACCGTGGGTTTAAATCAGAAACACTTCAGGCCCTTCCCCATGTATGCTCACACTATATCTACTTCAAGAAATTAAGTGAGCTGTCTAAGGTCACAAAGCCACCAAGTCCAAGAGCTAAGTTTCAAATTCAGGTTTGGTGACTGGGAGGCTAGTGTCTGTCATCAAAGTAAAAGTTATCATCTCTGAGAAGACTCTCTGGCTGATGGGCAGAGCGTTGGCAGAGAGGGGTGGTGAAGAAACAATTAAGAGGTCAGGGTCAAGGTCAGCCAGTGGATCATGGTCATGTTTCTGGATTCCCTGGGTCCATATTACCTTAAGCCTTAGTATGAAAAAAAAAGTAAATGTCCCCTTTCTCTTTTTCCCTTGTTCCCACATCTCCCCCACATCCTAGATGTGGAAACACAATCCAGACTTCATTTGAAATATTTTTGCACGGCCAGAAAAACACAATGATATAAAGATCTTTCTTTCTTTCTTCACTGGACCTCAAAACAGAATGTCAGCACCAGCCCTGGCCTAGAAGATTATGGTCCAGGCCTGCACAGAATGAGTCAATGGGTGACAAGGAAACGAATTATAGCTCCATTTCTGCCTCTTGTGCTTCCTTCAGGCCCTTGCTGCTTTCAGATCCAGCTAGGTCCAGATACGCAAGAGGAAGAACAACTCTCTGTAATTCCGCTTGGCAAGTTTTGGGAGAGGGGCGGATAATGTCCGTGGGAGACACAGTGCTCAGGCCTTGCCAGTGTCCATAGAAGAAAGTGAAACAAGAAGGAGGAGAACATTTTGCATGGGGAAGGGCCCCGAAGTGCTTCTGATTTAAACCCATGGTCATTTTCATCTCTCTGGGATTCAGTTTCCTCTTCTGGAAATAAGAAGATTGGACTAGGCCATGTCTAAGTCCCCTCTGAACTTGGGCATTCTGTGATCTAGTTTATGACCAGTGAGTATGAAAAACAGAGTCTGGGACTTCTCATCAACCGGAAGAGAAGCCAATGTAGTCAGGACAGTTTAGAAATGGAATCAGATGCTCACACTATGCCTACTTCAGAGACTAGAGAAGCCCCTGGTCACTTTTCCACAAGGAAAGATATGTTCAGGGGATCATTTAATTCATGGGATTATTCAGCAAATGCCCAATGGTTTTATCATGCCATATTACACAGCGGATTAGAAACAAAGGGGATACTGTGGGCATCCAAACATACAATCAATTTTCTGAGCTTACAAGTTACTATCTTACCCCATGTAGTCTAATCCAGCAATTAAAAACACATGTCACGTTATCTGCATTATCCTAAACGTGAACATCCTGTAATGAAGATATATCATATGGATATCCACTTGAGTGTATGTATGTACGTGTGTACACCTGTCCTAACCCACCCGGCATCTTCATTTGCCTTATCAGGAAAGATCTCTTGGAAGAAGTAGAATCTGAAGGATGAGAATATACCCTCAGGGTTGTGTAAAGGCCCAGTAGGACTACAAAGCAGTGGGAAATCTAAATCTCAGAGTCTTCATCAGATGTGGGTCTCCAGGAGAGGGGGCTTCAATCAGGGTCAACAGGAGGCAGGGAGGTGTTTGTCAAGCTCCCTGCTTGACTCTGAGCCCTCCCTTGCGTCATGCCTTCCTTCCTGCTTTCCACCTCTCCCCATCTTGCTCTCTGCCTGCATTTTTCTCCTCGTCTAGCCCTTACACTGGCTTGTCCCAGACTCTCCTAAGGGCAGCAAATTACTCCTATCATTTTAAAAAATGTAATCAACTGCTTTTGATCCAGCGGGTGCTTTTGTCAGGATGGATTTTAAAAAAAGATAGGTTGAAAAAAGTGAATAAAATATAAATTAAAAAAGAAGAATGGGTCTGGTTACAATCAATAACCCCAGAATTATTGACTCTTCTCCCCATTACATTGTGATGCTGCTGTAATCTTGCTGGCAGATTCTATAAAGGACGCATCTGTGCAAGATGAGATGTCCATTGTCAAAAGTTATAATTCTCTCCAACACAACTCCCATAACAACAGCCAGGCAGTTTCTGCAGAGCGATCTGGTGTCTGAAAACCACATGACATCACTTTCTAAAACCTATTTTGTGTCTCTGCCCCGGGGCCATCTCTGTCCTTAGCAAGTTGGCAGGAGAAAAAGAAGCAGAAGCAGAAGCCGAACTCGGTCCCAGCCTGGTGACCTGTGTTCAGGCGTTTCAGGCTTTTCTTTGCCCTCCCAAACCCCCTCTTGGAGAGTTGTACCCAGAGCTAAGGTCCTACTAGAAACAAATGGACTTTTCACCCCAAGGAAAAGCTGGAGCTAATCTCCATTTCCTTGTACAAACTCTCCAGCTGGGATTGCTGCTCTCAGGAATGTTTTGGCTGGGAGGCAGAGTTTGGAGTTGGTTTCCAGAGATTTCCCCAGGAAAGGCCAGGGCAGGCTGTAGGCTTACATCAGCAGGGAAAAGCAACCTATCTGGACAAGGCCTCAGGAAGCTGGCCTGTAGGCAGCAGGGCACCAGACCCACCGGGAGTCAAGGAAAATGCCCAACTGGGAGCCACCGACTCTTGCAGCCAGCAGCCAGCTCAGGGAGTCCTTCTGAGCTCACCGTTCAGTCCCCAGAAGATGATATGGCCAAATGTGAAGGGCACTGGCCTGGGAGTTGTGTGACCTTGACAAAAACTTCCTCTCTCTGAGCCTCACCTTCCTCATTTGCAGCGTAAGATGGTTTAATGAGACAACCTCCAGGGGTCCTTCCAAATGTACCAGGAGCCACAGGCTCTCTCCTAGCCCTGGGTTGGTGCAGGGGCTGTCGCTTCTGTCACTCTTGAGTTTCTCCAATCCTCTTGGCTGATCCTCCATCCCCGATCCCAGAAGGAGCCCCTTCTTCAACAGAGGATGCTGGGGAGTCTCCCTGCCAATGCAGGAGAACCAGAGATTCTGGGTGGGCCCTGCCCTCCGGGCACTCTGTCCAAACCAAAAGCAAAGCTCTGCTGGTTTTGATTATGAAGATTTACAGCCAGGAGTGAGTTTCCTTGGCAATATTGTCTGCCGCCTTTATGAGCAGCAATTACATAGCATTTGGTACCTGGGAAGGCAACAGGCGAGAGCTGAAATGGTGATACGCTCTATCACTCCAAGGAGCACAACGCCTTTGGTAATAAATATTGACGTTCATTAAGACAAAGCCAGAATTCAATCTGTGCTGGGGAATTCTCTGCTTCCGGCCTCAAGAATGGCCCTTATTTATAAGATGTCCCTACGGGAATGAGACAGACCGGCTCACCTTGCTCCCCAAGATACATTTTATTCAACCGACTTGTCCCGGGCAAATGTGTGTCTGACAAGCCAATTTGAAAATGAATTTGGTACATTTTTTGAGTTGATTATTTATTCTGAAAATGAATGCCCATTCTGGTCAGGCTGACAGCTCCAGGGATGAGAGAACTCTGTGCTTCCCCGCTCCTCCATCAAGCCTCCTCCCCCAACACAGGAGTAAGTGCAGGGAAATTTTCCAGGCTTTGGGCTACAGAGCCCTCCCACCCCATCCCC
>NW_007246952.1:378215-378930 GCF_000164805.1 Carlito syrichta
CCCAGCCCATTATAAGTTGATCCTGCTATAAAGCCAGAGTGGAAGGCTGTGGCAGGGAGAACTGGGATGGAGCAAAAAGCAAGGGGCCTCCACCTGCCTCACACTCTTGCATAGTTCAACTGGGCCAGCATTTGACTCCCACGGCTCAGGGTCGTCACGAGGTCCCAACATAGGAGGACAGAGTCCAGGGGCAGGTAGTGTGGTAGGAAGGTTTCCTAACTAACACCATCTGACTTCTGTGCCATGCTTTCACTATTACCTCTGATCAGATGAAGAATCTCTATGCCATTAAGAGAATACTTTTGCGTATTTCATGGAAAGGTAAAAAGTTGGAGGACTGTGCTCAGAGAGTGCACTCTCGTCTTTTCACCTCCAGTCCTGGCTTTCTGGTATTGTACTGGAAGCCTTGGTACAAAAGGAAGGTTCCATTGGGGTTTTAAAGGAGAGGGTGGCTTGGAAGGACAGAGGGAAAGGAGAATTGGATACCCCGTGGGAATAACTCTATGAGCAGAGAGCTGAGAATGTGACAAGCATGTTTTGGAGTTTCTGAGTTGCTCGTGTTGCTCGTGGTTCAATGGAATAAGAGGAATTGGATTGTCGTAGAAGGCCTTGAATGCAAAGCTAAGATGGCTGGACTCTAAATTGACCAAGATGATTAGGTTGCTTTTGTTCAGCAGTTTTTTGGTTTGTTTTTTTTTTTGAGTTGGAGTCTCAC